>NC_056729.1:1840540420-1840545420 GCF_019279795.1 Protopterus annectens | reverse complement strand
ATTGTTAATTTTAATTGTCTTAATTTGTAGTCTGTTTGAGGATCAGAGCAGTCTTGGATTGTTGTGGGGGTAATCATATTTTTAAGAGTTGGTGTGTTATCTGGATAATAGAGGATTTTATTAGCCATAATCAAAATGTTATATTGGATTAGACTGGGAAGTTCTTGACATCCAAGCTGTTTAAGGTTGATGCAATGGTGTGTTCTAAAAGGTAGGCCAGTGGCAAACCTGGCAGTGTGGTTGTAACAGATTGAGAGTCTATTAAGTTCAATTTTATTTAGACTAGAGAGAAGAGGGGGATGCATATAAAAGTGTTGAAAGCAGGTGGGAGCGAGCTATGACAACCATAGCCAGAGGGGTTATGAAGGCTTTTATTCTATACAGTGACCCTAGTTTTTTATTGATGGTTTTCATCGTTTGGTTTACATGAAGGTCAAATTTTAGATTATTATCAATTATTACTCCTAACAGTTTTGTAGAGGAGTTGGGGCTGATTATTGTGCCATCTTTTGCATTTTTGATGAAGGTAAATGGTGTGAACCTTTGTGTTGAAGAGAATAACAGCATTTTAGTTTTTTTGGGATTTAGCAACAATCAACGTTCAGAGAGCCAGGTTTCTATAGTATTAAAGGTGGATTGGGTAACAGACCTTCATTCTGAGGGAGATGTGGCTGAGCAAATCTGGGTGGAATCATCAGCGTATTGGATACAGCTGACGTTCGGGATGACTGTATATAGGCTGTTTATAAAGATGGAAAACAGTAGGGGTCCTAATATGGAGCCTTGTGGCACTCCAAGGATGTTAGGTAATAGGTTGGAGAGCTTGTTCTGCCAGAGGACAGCCTGCTGCCTCCCACTGAGGTAGAATTTAAACCACTGAATGGCACTGGTATTTAGACAGAAAGATTGCAGGGTGTGAATCAAAAGTTGGTGATCCACCATGTCAAATGCCTTTGAAAGATCCAAGAAGAGGGCTGAAGATATTTGATTATTGTTACGATTATTATTAATGGTGTTGGTGAATGCTAGTAGAGCTGTGGTTATGCTGTGTTGTGGATGGAAGCCATGTTGGGTATCGGACATGAGGTGATTCTGAATTAAGTGATGCATGAGTTGTTTGTGTATACATTTTTCCATAATCTTAGCTAGTGGAGAAAGTATAGCTATTGGTCTGTAATTGGAGAATTCAGTGGAGGAACCTCATTTATGTAGTGGGAGTACTTAGGATGTTTTCCAAATGATGGGAATTTTTGCCTCTGCTATGGTGCAATTAATTAGTATAGATACTGTATAGGCTATGCCATCAGCTGATATTTGAAGTTTTGCTGAAAACTGCCTGCATTGTATCCTCAAAACAAGTCTTGAAGAGATGTAAACATCTGATATGAAGCAGCTCTATTCCAGAACAGAGCGTTTGAGCAGTTGGCATAATTGCCAAGTTGTTTACATCACAGACACAAGGTATAGGGTTTGATTCTCAACTGTGAAAAAAAAATTGGCTAGGCTTCAAATGATACACAAGGGCAGTTAGCCCAGTACTTACTTACTTATGGACAGAGCACAGTTTTCTGATATCATCTTTTGTGTCAGGTATGAGTCTAAAGTCTCTGTAAATGCTAAGGGGAATGAGCCCTAAGTCTCTAGGTCACAAGAGTGAGATGGATGGGGAAATCGATAATGAGCCATTATTTCACAGCTTGCAGGTTTCCTTCTTTGGGCTTTACCGCATGTGGTAATCTGGTGATCAGTCCTGGCATCCCCCAGGGCATGTTGAATCACCTGCCCCCATTTGGCTATTCTGCATGCGGTAATCTGGTGATCAGTCCTGGCCTCCCCTTGGGCATGATGAATGACCGGTCCACAATCAGCTATCCCACACTTGATAATCTGGTGATCAGTCCTGTTCTCCCCCAGGACATGATGAATGGCCTGCCCACATTTGGCGATGCTGTATGTGGTAATCTGGTGACCAGTCCTGGCCTCCCCCAGGGCATGATGAATGACCTGCCCACATTTGGCTATGCTGCATGTGGTAATCTGGTGACCAGTCCTGGCCTCCCCCAGGGCATGATGAATGACCTGCCCACATTTGGTGATGCTGCATGTGGTAATCTGGTGATCAGTTCTGGCCTCCCCCAGGGTATGATGAATGACCTGCCCACATTTGGCTATGCTGTATGTGGTAATCTTGTGACCAGTCCTGGCCTCCCCCACAGCTTGATGAATGACCTGCCCACATTTGACGATGCTGCATGTGGTAATCAGGTCATCAGTCTTGGCCTCCCCAGGGTGTGATGAATGACTTGCCCACATTCAGCTATCCCGCACGTGGTAATCTGGTGACCAGTCCTGGCCTCCCTCAGGGCATGATGAATGACCTGCCCACATTCAGCTATCCCACATGTGGTAATCTGATCAGTCCTGGCCTCCACAAGGTCATGATGAATGACCTGCTCACATTCAGCTACCCCACATGTCAAAAAATGTGGTGTAACTGCGGTGGTGGTGCTGCGGTAGCGTTGTTGCCTCACAGTTAGACGTTGCACTTTGATTCTCAGTTAGAGTGTCTTCTGTGTGTCGACATGCGTGAATGGGCGTTCCTTCATCGAAGGTTGTGCATTAGGCCCAGCAAGCCAGCACATAAAAATCTACTGCCAATCATTAGCAGACCGGAGTTCCACTGTGGCGACCCCTAACCAGGAAAAGCTGAAAGACAGAGAGTCGTGGCCTCCACCAGGGTATGATAAATGACCTGCCAAATTCAGCTATCCCAAATGTGATAAGCTAGTAATTGGACCTGGCCTCCCCCAGGGCATAATGAATGACCTGCTCACATTCAGCTATCCCACACTTAATAATCTGGTGATCAGCCAGGCCTCCGCCAGGGCATGATGAATGACATGCCGACATCAACCTCTCCCCAAAGCATAAATGGATGTGCCCATTCTTTCTGCCAGCTCTGTCAGTCATCTAAGCCACCAGTAGAAGTCCAGTTACCTGGACCACAGGCAGGAATTCATCCCTCTACACCTCTGCAGTCTACCAAGCATCAGTGGGAGGTGTCAAGTGTCCAAAATCCCAATGGTTTGGATGAACACTGACTAAAACTGGCTTGCTGCACCACAGTGTTTTACATAATAACCAAGGTAACCAAGCGACCATTTGCTTTAAGAATAAATCACAACAAGCTAATGCTGAACATGCAGGCACAACTTGTGCTCCCTGTCCATTTCATCTGCTCTCATCTTTGCCTTTTGTTTCCTTTTCTCAACTTATAGCAAACAAGTATTATGCATTTTGGCTGTCTTACAGCATTACTCTTACACTAGTTGACTGTTGTTACTGTTTTGCAGTTGAACATTTTCATTCACCTTGTCAACATTACAGTGGCCCTCTGATGCAGATGTACATTCTCTGTCTTTACTCCTTTTGGCACACAACAGCTATAAATATGATGCTCTGCCCTGATTCCTTGCTTTATCTGAAAGTATAGAATTCCTGAAAGTTTGTTAACATTGCCCTCTGTTTTATGTTTCTTTAGCTACACTTCTCTTTTTCAGTATATACTTCTTGGTTCTTAATTTATTATGTACCCAGATTCCACTGTTTTACTTTCTGTTACTCATCAAGCCTTGAAAATAATTCCAGTCCCCACCTCTCTTAGGAATTCTCCCAGTGTTCTGTAAGTCCGTACCACTGCTGCCTGAATTTCTGGACTACTCACATTTCAAATGCCTGGAAAACAAGCCTTTAGAATGTCCTGGCTGCATCAAGTTCAACTTTTAAACTTTGAAATGAAGGAGGGTTTGGGGTGAAAAAATGAGTGTGAAATCTGAAGAATGATACATTTTGAATTTCATAGTTCTCAGAAATAATGAGAAACTACCACTACATGCATACATGTAAACACACGGACACACGCACGGACATGCATACATGTAAACACACAGACACACACATGGACATGCATACACGTAAACACACAGACACATGCACGGACATGCAAAGTCACACATGAATACATGTAAACATACAGACACACACACGGACATGCAAAGTCACACATGCATACATATAAACACACAGACACACACACGGACATGCAAAGTCACACATGCATACATATAAACACAAAGACACACACACAGACATGCAAAGTCACACATGCATACATATAAACACCCAGACACACACACGGACATGCAAAGTCACACATTCATACATATAAATACACAGGCACACACACGGACAAGCAAAGTCACACATGCATACATATAAACACACAGACACACACATGGACATGCAAAGTCACACATGCATACATATAAACACACAGACACACACACACGGACATGCAAAGTCACACATGCATACATATAAACACACAGACAAACACACGGACATTCAAAGTCACACATGCGTACATATAAACACACAGACACCACACGGACATGCAAAGTCACACATGCATACATATAAACACACAGACACACACACGGACATGCAAAATCACACATGCATACATATAAACACAGAGACACACACACGGACATGCAAAGTCACACATGCATACATATAAACACAAAGGCACACAGACACAGATGGACATGCAAAGTCAAACATGCATACATATACACACAATGGCACACAAACACGGATATGCAAAGTCACACATGCATATATATAAACACACAGACACACACATGGGCATGCAAAGTCACACATGCATACATATAAACACACAGACACACACTAGGACATGCAAAGTCACACATGCATACATATAAACACACAGACACACACACAGACATGCAAAGTCACACATGCATACATATAAACACACAGACACACACACGGACATGAAAGTCACACATGCATACATATAAAAATACAGACACACACACGGACATGCAAAGTCACACATGCATACATATAAACACACAGACACACACACGGACATGCAAAGTCACACATGCATACATATAAACACACAGACACAC
>NC_056729.1:1840527920-1840532920 GCF_019279795.1 Protopterus annectens | reverse complement strand
TATTTGAGGGACTCATTACTAAAGTGGAAATTGATTATCTGACTAACACTACATCTGTTATTCCATCCATTTTTGGCATCCCCAAGTGCCATAAGGACCCTTCAAATCCCCTTTAGACCCATAGTTGCCACCAGGGGTTCAAAGACTGGGGCTCTGATGGCATATGTAGATCATTACTCAAGAGGACTTTTCAGGTTTGCCCACAGGTCCTTAAGGACTCCTGGCATTATTTGGAAATGCTTCGGGAGGTTGACATGAGCAGGGACTTTATGTTCCTTACAATAGATGTGATCAATTTATTTTTAGTCATACCCCATCAGGAAGGACTGGAACTATATCACACACACACGGACATGCAAAGTCACACATGCATACACACACACACAGACACACACACACAGACATGCAAAGTCACACATGCATACATATAAACACACAGACACACACACGGACATGCAAAGTCACACATGCATACATATAAACACACAAACACACACACAGACACACAAAGGACATGCAAAGTCACACATGCATACACATATACAACACACACACACACACACGGACATGCAGTCACACATGCACACATATAAACACACACACACACACACACACATGCACAGTCACACATGCAAAGTCACACATACTTATACACACACAGGCACACACACACACACACACATGGACATGCAAAGTCACACATGCATACATATAAACACACGGACATACACACAGACATGCAAAGTCACACATGCATACATATAAACACACAGACACACACACACGGACATGCAAAGTCACACATGCATACATATAAACACACAGACACACACACACACACACACACACACACACACACACACACACACACACACACACATGCAAAGTCACACATGCATACATATAAACACACGAACATGCTAAGTCACAAATGCATACATATAAACACACAGACACACAAACGGACATGCAAAGTCACACATGCATACATATAAACAGAAAGGCAGACACAGACACACACGGACATGCAAAGTCACACATGCATTCATATACACATAAAGGCACACATAGACACACACAATGACATGCAAAGTCACACATGCATGCATACATACATATACACACAAAGGCACACACAGACATACACATGGACATGCAAAGTTACGCATACATTCATATGTATATATATATATATATATATATATATATATATATATATATATATATCCACACACACACACACACACACACACACACACACACACACACACACACACACACACACACACACACACACACACACACACACACACACACACACACACACACACACACACACACACATCTATGGGAACTCCATCCTACCCACCCTAAAACAAGACAACATTATCACACATTTCAAACACAACCTAAAACAATACCTATCTTTCTCACGGCTATAGTCATGTTCCCATGATGACTAAACCCCTTCTTTCTCTTCCATTGCCAGTCTCTCTATCAACCACACTGTTTCACCTTCCTTGTCCCTGTCTCTTTCATCCCCACTACTGCTCCTGCAGCTAACCTATACCCATAATCCTCTCCTGCTAATACTTCCTGTTTGCCTACCTCATCTCTGTGCCTATCTTATGTTATCTCATCTTCTCCACTATCACAACTTTTTCTACTTATGCTTTTCTGGATTATTTCTGCTTATACCCTTCCTCTTCCTCTCTTTTCTGTTCCTGCTCAAGGGATGTCCTAGCTCATTGATTACTTAATCAAATGTCAATAAATAAATAATGCCGATGTACATATACTGGCCTTGTGTGCATTACCATTGTCCTTGTTTCTCCAGCTAGTACATGGTAACGTCTTTAACTTACGCAAATTGATATATCTTCTAAATTATAAAAGTCTTTAATAGTTCACTTAATATTACCTGCAAAGTAATGTTTGAAATGTTTACTTTTTATTGCTGAACATTGTAAATATGTATTTTTATCTGACTTTTCTCTATAGGCCTCTGATGAAAATGTATCTTATGCAAACGTTGGTTTATTAAATGTTAATACACAAGGCACAGCAAAACACTATGACTAAGCGCTTTCACCTCAACAGGCATCAGAGTCATGTGCTTTCATTCAAGCACCTTAAATACTATTTATTTATTTATTTATCATTTGTTGACCGGGAAAGTCCGACTAGGTTCCACAGAGCCTGTTTTCAGCGGAGGCCCGGGGAGAAATGCTCCAGATCATACATCACTTCCTCTTTTCCAGTGCCTTCAGAAATTTAACCCTTGCCAGACCTAAACATTTTCAATTCTGTTGATAGTTTCACTTCGGTCAGGGAATACAGGCATAAAAAATACATGAAATAAAAATAATAAAAGATGAAGAATAAAACTTCACAAAACTGTGTTAATAACAAACTTAAACATCAAATATATGCACTGTTGGGGCTCAGTCTTCAGAACTAGCAAAATGACAATAAACAATATTTCTAAAAACAATAATTCCATAATGCTTACATGCATGTCCATAACCTAACACAGTTTCCTCTTTTGTTTTAACACACTGGCTACAGAAATATGTTCATTAATTCCAGGTTCCACCTTGGCATTCAGACTAATTTGCCATTTAGTTTCCTTAATTTCTATGTCCAGCTTGGGTTGACCCCCTCTATCTTCTCTGTAGGACCCATCAATTACAAAAAACAAAAATCTTTTTTAATTTGAACATACAGATGAGTGTAGGAAAAGTGAACTGGATGTTTTCTTGTTTTTACTATACAATATGTGACACCAAGATTGGTTTTGTGGATAATTTGACTAGTGATGAAATGGTAGTCCTAAGAGAATTAATAAAAAACAAGGGCTACCAATTTATAAAACCAGATAAGGGGGGTGGAATAGTAATTACGTCACATTTGGACTATGCAGGAAAGATGTAGGACATTCTAAATGATTTGACCACATATGAAACAGTCTCAAAAAGTGAGGTGGGCAGGGCATACATTAAAATTGAAATTTTTTTGCATAATGCACTATTTGAGGGACTCATTACTAAAGTGGAAATTGATTATCTGACTAACACTACATCTGTTATTCCATCCATTTTTGGCATCCCCAAGTGCCATAAGGACCCTTCAAATCCCCCTTTAGACCCATAGTTGCCACCAGGGGTTCAAAGACTGGGGCTCTGATGGCATATGTAGATCATTACTCGAAGAGGACTTTTCAGGTTTGCCCACAGGTCCTTCAGGACTTCTGGCATTATTTGGAAATGCTTCGGGAGATTGACATGAGCAGGGACTTTATGCTCCTTACAATAGATGTGATCAATTTATTTTTAGTCATACCCCATCAGGAAGGACTGGAACTATATCACACACACACGGACATGCAAAGTCACACATGCATACATGTAAACACACAGACACACACACAGACATGCAAAGTCACACATGCATACATATAAACACGCAGACACACACACACGGACATGCAAAGTCACACATGCATACATATACACAGACAGACACACACACGGACATGCAAAGTCACACATGCATACATATACACACAAAGGCACACACAGACACACACATGGACATGCAAAGCCACACATGCATACATATAAACACACAGGCACACACACAGACATGCAAAGTCACACATGCATACATATAAACACACCGACACACACACACGGACATGCAAAGTCACACATGCATGCATATAAACACACAGACATGCAAAGTCACACATGCATACTTATACACACAAAGGCACACAGAGACACACACACGGACATGCAAAGTCACACATGCGTACATATAAACACACGGACATACACACAGACATGCAAAGTCACACATGCATACATATAAACACACAGACACACACACGGACATGCAAAGTCACACATGCATACATATAAACACACAGACACACACACACACACACACACACACACACACACACACACACACACACACACACACACATGCAAAGTCACACATGCATACATATAAACACACGGACATGCTAAGTCACAAATGCATACATATAAACACACAGACACACACACGGACATGCAAAGTCACACATGCATACATATAAACACAAAGGCAGACACAGACACACACGGACATGCAAAGTCACACATGCATTCATATACACATAAAGGCACACACAGACACACACAATGACATGCAAAGTCACACATGCATGCATACATACATATACACACACACACACACACACACACACATACACATGGACATGCACTTACATACACACACACACACACACACACACACACACACACACACACACACACACACACACACACACACACACACACACACACACACACACACACACACACACACACACACACACACACACACACATCTATGGGAGCTCCATCCTACCCACCCTAAAACAAGACAACATTATCACACATTTCAAACACAACCTAAAACAATACCTATCTTTCTCATGGCTATAGTCATGTTCCCATGATGACTAAACCCCTTCTTTCTCTTCCATTGCCAGTCTCTATCAACCACACTGTTTCACCTTCCTTGTCTCTGTCTCTTTCATCCCCACTACTGCTCCTGCAGCTAACCTATACCCATAATCCTCTCCTGCTAATACTTCCTGTTTGCCTACCTCATCTCTGTGCCTATCTTATGTTATCTCATCTTCTCCACTATCACAACTTTTTCTACTTATGCTTTTCTGGATTATTTCTGCTTATACCCTTCCTCTTCCTCTCTTTTCTGTTCCTGCTCAAGGGATGTCCTAGCTCATTGATTACTTAATCAAATGTCAATAAATAAATAATGCCGATGTACATATACTGGCCTTGTGTGCATTACCATTGTCCTTGTTTCTCCAGCTAGTACATGGTAACGTATTTAACTTACGCAGATTGATATATCTTCTAAATTATAAAAGTCTTTAATAGTTCACTTAATATTACCTGCAAAGTAATGTTTGAAATGTTTAC
>NC_056729.1:1840475420-1840522920 GCF_019279795.1 Protopterus annectens | reverse complement strand
TCACACATGCATACATGTAAACACACAGACACACACACAGACATGCAAAGTCACACATGCATACATATAGACACGCAGACACACACACACGGACATGCAAAGTCACACATGCATACACATAAACACGGACATGCAAAGTCACACATGCATACATATAAACACACAGACACACACACGGACATGCAAAGTCACACATGTATTCATATTCACACAAAGGCACACAGACACACACATGGACATGCAAAGTCACACATGCATACATATAAACACAAAGGCACACAGACACACACGGACATGCAAAGTCACACATGCATACATATACACACAAAGGCACACAGACACACACGGACATGCAAAGTCACACATGCGTACATATAAACACACAGACACACGGACATGCAAAGTCACACATGCATACATATAACCACACAGACACACACACACACACACGGACATGCAAAGTCACACATGCATACATATAAACACACAGACACACACACGGACATGCAAAGTCACACATGCATACATATACACACAAAGGCATAGAGACACACACATGGACATGCTAAGTCACACATGCATACATATAAACACAAAGGCACACAGACAAACACGGACATGCAACGTCACACATGCATACATATACACACAAAGGCACACTTAGACACACACATGGACATGCAAAGTCACACATGCATACATATACACACAAAGGCACACACAGACACACACACGGACATGCAAAGTCACACATGCATACATATAAACACAAAGGCACACAGACACACACGGACATGCAAAGTTACACATGCATACATATAAACACAAAGGAACACACAGACACACATGGACATGCAAAGTCACACATGCATACATATAAACACAAAGGCACATAGTCACACACAGACATGCAAAGTCACACATGCATACATATACACACAAAGGCACACACAGACACACACACACACGGACATGCAAAGTCATACATGCATACATATAAACACAAAGGCCCACACGGACACACACGGACATGCAAAGTCACACATGCATGCATATACACACAAAGGCACACACAGACACACACATGGACATGCAAAGTCACACATGCATACATATACACACATAGGCACACACAGACATACACATGGACATGCAAAGTTGCACATACATTCATATGTATGTGTATATATATATATATACACACACACACACACACACACACACACACACACACACACACACACACACACACACACACACATCTATGGGAACTCCATCCTACCCACCCTAAAGCAAGACAACATTATCACACATTTCAAACACAACCTAAAACAATACCTATCTTTCTCATGGCTATGGTCATGTTCCCATGATGACTAAACCCCTTCTTTCTCTTCCATTGCCAGTCTCTCTATCAACCACACTGTTTCACCTTCCTTGTCCCTGTCTCTTTCATCCCCACTACTGCTCCTGCAGCTAACCTATACCCATAATCCTCTCCTGCTAATACTTCCTGTTTGCCTACCTCATCTCTGTGCCTATCTTATGTTATCTCATCTTCTCCACTATCACAACTTTTTCTACTTATGCTTTTCTGGATTATTTCTGCTTATACCCTTCCTCTTCCTCTCTTTTCTGTTCCTGCTCAAGGGATGTCCTAGCTCATTGATTACTTAATCAAATGTCAATAAATAAATAATGCCGATGTACATATACTGGCCTTGTGTGCATTACCGTTGTCCATGTTTCTCCAGCTAGGACATGGTAACGTCTTTAACTTACGCAAATTGATATATCTTCTAAATTATAAAAGTCTTTAATAGTTCACTTAATACTACCTGCAAAGTATTGTTTGAAATGTTTACTTTTTATTGCTGAACATTGTAAATATGTATTTTTATCTGACTTTTCCCCATAGGCTTCTGATGAAAATATATCTTATGCAAACGTTGGTTTATTAAATGTTAATACACAAGGCACAGCAAAACACTATGACTAAGCGCTTTCACCTCAACAGGCATCAGAGTCATGTGCTTTCATTCAAGCACCTTAAATACTATACATCACTTCCTCTTTTCCAGTGCCTTCAGAAATTTAACCCTTGCCATACCTAAACATTTTCAATTCTGTTGATAGTTTTACTTCGGTCAGGGAATACAGGCATAAAAAATACATGAAATAAAAATAATAAAAGATGAAGAATAAAACTTCACAAAACTGTGTTAATAACAAACTTAAACATCAAATATATGCACTGTTGGGGCTCAGTCTTCAGAACTAGCAAAATGACAATAAACAATATTTCTAAAAACAATAATTCCATAATGCTTACATGCATGTCCATAACCTAACACAGTTTCCTCTTTTGTTTTAACACACTGGCTATAGAAATATGTTCATTAATTCCATATTCCACCTTGGCATTCAGACTAATTTGCCATTTAGTTTCCTTAATTTCTATGTCCAGCTTGGGTTCACCCCCTCTATCTTCTCTGTAGAAGCCATCAATTACAAAAAAACAAAAATCTTTTTTAATTTGAACATACAGATGAGTGTAGGAAAAGTGAACTGGATGTTTTCTTGTTTTTAATATACAATATGTGACACCAAGATTGGTTTTGTTGACAATTTGACTAGTGATGAAACGGTAGTCCTAAGAGAATTAATAAAAAACAAGGGCTACCAATTTATAAAACCAGATAAGGGGGGGGTGGAATAGTAATTACGTCGCATTTGGACTATGCAGGAAAGATATAGGACATTCTAAATGATTTGACCACATATGAAACAGTCTCAAAAAGTGAGGTGGGCAGGGCATACATTAAAATTGAATGCACTATTTGAGGGACTCATTACTAAAGTGAAAATTGATTATCTGACTAACACTACATCTGTTATTCCATCCATTTTTGGCATCCCCAAGTGCCATAAGGACCCTTCAAATCCCCTTTAGACCAATAGTTGCCACCAGGGGTTCAAAGACTGGTGCTCTGATGGCATATGTAGATCATTACTCGAAGAGGACTTTTCAGGTTTGCCCACAGGTCCTTAAGGACTCCTGGCATTATTTGGAAATGCTTCGGGAGGTTGACATGAGTAGGGACTTTATGTTCCTTACAATAGATGTGATCAATTTATTTTTAGCCATACCCCATCAGGAAGGACTGGAACTATATCACAATATTTTGATTAATAGGCACTTGTTGTTAAATGACAACATTTTGTTTTCAATGGCAACACTCAGATCTGCTCTGAGTTACAGCACAATGGCACTAAATATACAGAACCAACTGATATTGCCAACATCCTGGCAGATAGGTTCAGTGCTAACTTTACCCCCCTCTCACCCCCTAAAGGGCCCATCTCTATACCAGAAGAAGGCAAAGTTCCTGTAATCATGGCTGCACAGGTAAAAACCACACTCTCCAAAGCCAAGAACACAGCATCCATGGGGCCTGACAACATCCCAGGCTGCATTCTACACGAACTACAGAACAAAATGGTACCCCACGTAAGTACCATGTTCAATCATAGCCTCACCTCAGGCTTTCTGCCCACTGAACGATGATGGTTATCCCACTCCAGAAAGGGGGATCCACCACGGATCTCGGGAACTACCACCCCATTAGCCTGACAAGCCTGGTCTGCAAGGCCATGGAACGTATCATCATGGAACTTATAAACAAATACATTGGTAATCTCCAAACTCTGGACACCACCCAGTTCGGGTTTGTAAAAGGCAGATTATGTCTCCTAAACTCGACAAACTTCTTTGAAGCAGTCACCAAAGCCGTAGATGAGGGTAAGGTGGTTCTAGACATAGACTCTAGACATAGGTGACTCTATAGTCAGGCACATTGATGTTCCACTCACTAGACTAAACAAGGAGAAAGTTACTGTCAGCTGCCTGTCAGGTGCCAGGATCCGCCACATAACACATGCACTCAGGTCACTCCACAATAAGTACAAATATGACACTGTCATTGTCCATGTTGGTGTGAATGACCTGAGACGTACCTCCCTGGACTACATGAAAAGAGACATGGAGGAGCTCTCTGATCTTGTATCCCAGGCAGGTATGACCCTAACCCTGAGTAGCATCCTGCCATCACCCAGAATGATACCACAGTACAAGGACAAAATGATTGACTTCAACAATTGGCTAAGCTTCTGGTGTCATTCTAAGGGGATCCAGTATCTGTCTGCCTGGGATGACATGATCGACAGTCCACGATGCTTTGCCAGAGATGGCCTGCACCTGTCACCCTTAGGATTCCGGATACTGGCTAAGGCTCCCCCCCCCCTTTATAGTGCCTTTTTTAGGCAAGGTTCAAATGACAAATTCACCACCGTAACAGGTACAAGCAAGCAAAATCTGAGGGTAATGCTACTCAATGCTAGAAGTCTAAACCTCAAAATGCACTCACTCGAGGCACTCCTTAAAATGGAGAACATTGACATCTGTGCAGTGACAGAGACCTGGTTCAAAGCTCCAGAGAGCACCCCTGCATTACCAGGCTTCAATTCATACCACACCTTTTGGCCACCTAACACAGAAAGAAGCACTAAAGGCGGAGGCATGTCCATATTCATTAAGGATATCCACACCTCCAGGCTAGTTGCACAGCATAATGCATCCAAGATTATCCAAGTGCAACTAACTCTGGGCAAGACCACAATCCAAATTGTAGCTTGCTACAGATCCCCCACCGTGCCTCAAGATTCCCACTCCTCATTTCTTGACACATTGGAAAATATTAGGGTACAACCTAACACCCTAATAATGTGCAATTTCAACTACACCACCATTAATTGGGAAAACTACTAGGTTCAGTGCTAACTTTACCCATCTCCCACCCCCTAAAGGGCCCATCTCTATACCGGAAGAATGCAAAGTTCCTGTAATCATGACTGCACAGGAAAAAAAACACACTCTCTAAAGCCAAGAACACAACATCCCAAGCTGCGTTCTACCCGAACTACAGAATGAACTGGCACCCCACCTAAGTACCATGTTCAATCATAGCCTCACCTCAGGCTTTGTACCCACTGAATGGCACACAGCGACGGTTATCCCACTCCACAAAGAGGGAGCCACCATGGACCCTGGGAACTACCGCACCATTAGCCTGACAAACCTGGTGTGCAAGCCTATGGAACGTATCATCATAGAACTTATAAACAATGACATTGACAATCTCCAAACTCTAGACCCCACCCATTTTGGGTTTGTAAATGGCAGATCATGTCTCCTAAACCTGACAGACTCCTTTGAAGCGGTCACCAAAGCCGTCGATGAGGGTAAGGTGGTTCACACAGCCTATCTAGATCTCGCCAAGGCTTTCAACACCACCCCCCACTCTGGAATAATAGATAAACTCACTAAACTAGGTATAAATCCCTATGTCACAAGATGGGTTGCCAACTGGCTCACTGACAGAACCTACACTGTGAAAGTAGCAGACTCCAAATCCGACTTCAGACCAGTGACAAGTGGATTATAACAGGGTTCAGTCCTGGGTCCTCTCCTGTTTGGTATCTACTTCTCTGAAGTGCAGACTAACACAGAAGGTCTTTGGCTATCGAAGTTCGCAGATGACTGCAAACTAGGAGTCATAATCGAAACTCCTAATGATGTGGACATCCTACAAAAGGGTCTCACTGAGACAGATGGCTAGTATCAAAGCCATGGCCTCAAGCTCAATGCCAAAAAGTGCATTGTCATCCCTTTTGGTAAGAACTCTGTACCCATCAACTACCACATAGGTTGTAGTCTACTTAACACCAAAAGTGTGATAAGAGACCTTGGGACACAGGTGGACAGTAGTCTCTCCTTTGATAATCACATCTCCACAGTAGTCAGGAAATCCTTCTATGTGGCACACCTCATCACAAAAGGTTTCTAATCCAGGAAAAAAAGAAGTCATTGTTCCCCTCTACTCATCACTTATTAGACCCATTATAGAGTACAACGCCCTTTTGGTATGTACATCACAAGACATCTACAATTCCATTTTAAGACATACTGATGTCCCCCTTACCAGGCTAAAGAAGGAGAAGATCCCAGTGATTTGTCTGTCTGGAGCCAGGATCTGCCAGATCATGCATGCACTTAGGTCTTTAAACCACAAGTACCAGTATGACATGGTCATAGTCCATGTGGGCAGACATGACCTAAGATGTGCCTCATTGGACTACATGAAGAGTGACATGACAAAGCCCTCCGAATACATGTCCTCAGCAGGTATGAATTTAGCCTTTAGTAGCATCCTACCTTTGCCAATGATGATGCCACAGAACCAGAAAAAAATGATTGACTTCGGCAGTTGGCTTAGTTTCTGATGTTACAACAAGGGCATTCAATATCTGTTAGCTTGGGGAGACATGACTGACAAACCATGATGCTTTGCCAGAGATGGTTTGTACTTGTCACCACATGGCTTCTGGATACTGGCAAAAACGTTATCGATCCCCATAGTGCCTTTTTTAGGCCATGCCAAGTTGTTAAATCCTCCAACATAACAAAAATTACTCACAACTACCTAACGACACTGCTGCTAAAAGCTAGGGTTTAAATAAAATAATTGCACTCCCTGGAGGCAGTCCTTACCCTGGACAACACAGACACAAGTGCAGTCACTGAAACATGGTTCACAACCATGGAGAGCATCCTGGCTATCAAACGGTATAATGTCTTTCATAGATTTTGATTCCCCTCAGCTCAGGATAAAACAAAGGGAGGAGCTGTCTTAGGTGTTTATAAACAGCACGTGCACTGCTAGACTGGTCCAACAACATGACTCACCTGAGCCTCTCCATGCCCAACTAACCATAGGTGTGACCCCCTATCATATTATTGCTAACTACAGATCCCCTAACATGAGTCTGGAAAATCACACCTCCTACCTAAACCTACTGGAACCTCTTAACATTCAGCCTAACATCATACGTATGGGTGAGTTCAACTACCCCTCCATATACAGGGAAACTTATACGACCAATAATTCACTTCCTCAGATGTTTTTGGACTTTGTCAATGTGAATGCCCTGGAGCAACTAGTTAGCTCCCAAGCTAGAGGTACAAATATCCTAAACCCAATACTCATGAACATGGGAGGGATGCTGTTCCTGCCTGTGCATTAACTCCTCCCTTATAAGATCTGACCACAAAACGATCACCTTTAGCATTAAAACTAACCTAGAACCCCCATCAAACTCCAAAGCTGTTAAGAACTTTGCTAAGGCCAATTACCTCAAGCTAATGCTCAGCTTATCAAACTAAAGCTCCTCTAAACCCAGGTGACACTGAGGCCTACTCTGAGCTGTACACAAAAGCACTGTACAACCACATTCATAGCTGCATAGAGGAGGCAGTACCTGTCTGAGTCAAACCTATGACTACTGGCAAAAGTAAACCACCCTGGTGGAGCCCTAACATAAACAGGCTATTCTACAAAAGAAAAAGATTATCTCCAAAGCCAAGAAGGAACAGACAAAACAGTGCAAAAAGACTCACCTGTCTAAACAAGAAAATGAGAGCTGATCACATCTGCCAAGGCAAACTATGTGGCAAAGATAGCCTCCAAGTGAAAGACAAACATAAGGATTTTTTTAATAATTTTCATAACCTTGAGGCAAAATTTGCAGAGTTAATTATGAATGGCAACACTTGCACCCAGCCTGAATGTATAGCAAACCTGCTGGCTGGCAAGTTCTTTCTAACTTCCCCCATCACCTCCTACCACCCCAAAGAAATCCCCCTACTGGTCATTACAAGGGAACAGGTCCTTACTGTGCTCTCTAAATCCAAAAACACAGCCTCCATGGTCCCAACAACATTCCTAGATGCTTCTTAAATAGCTTAAAACATAATTTATCAGTAGAAAGCCACTTTAACTACAGCCTCTGGATGGACTTTGTCCTAGAGAACTAGAGAACTGCAACAGTCACCCCTCTGCACAAGTGGGGCCCATCAACTAACCCAGAGAACTACAGACCATAAGCTTAACTAGTCTTATCTGCCAGGCTGTGGAGAGAATTATCATGGACCTGATCAATAGTGACATAGCAACTTTCCAAACATCAGACCACACAAAATTTGGCTTTGTCAAAGGGAGGTCTTACCTGTTCAGTCTGGTGGACTTCTTTGAAAAAGTCACCTGGACAACACATGAAGGTAAAACAACTCTTATCTAGACCTGGCCAAAGCTTTTGATACACTGCCCCATGTTCTTCAACTAAATCCATGGCAGAAACATTTCTGTTGCTGTGAAACTCCTTTGTAGCACTAGTGTTGAACTTTTAAGTGTTTTTTATTGAATTAGCCCTGTAAAGCTGAAAAGGTCCACTGCCCATCAGGAGTGGCCTTAGTTCAACTGGTGCCCTATGCAAAAGGGCACTACGGTGTCCCCACCACACCACTCAGTGCCCCCATCCTGGTCTACCTATACCAAATAAATAATGGAAAAGCACCCCTACTACAGCGGCGTCCTAGGCGGCCGCCTAGTTGGCCTATGCCTAAGGCCGGCTATGCTGCCCATTGCCTTCTGGGATTAAAAAAAAATAAGTTAATCTCAAGCAGCTGCTGCTGTTTTGCTCCATATATTATAACTATCTATTTTGTTAAATGTTTAAGTATTGGCAAGAAACCGAAAACTCACAAATTGATTGGTCAGATGTACATCACCTCCCCCAGAGGACTGCAGATGTAGCTGCTTTGAATATGAGCTTAATGACCATTCATTTATTTATTTATCTATTTTCAAAGCATAGATACACTTCTGCTGCTGTTGTAATTTTACAATAAATAAGTAAATACATGCATACATAAATAAACAAACAAACAAACATACAGACTCCTCCAGGGCTGAGAGCCACAAACCACTACACAAATTACCACATTATAATCTACCATTTGACAGGAAAGACACTAGGAATGAGGAAAGTGACTAGTAAGGTATAGTGGGATTAATTTTGAGTACAGTACTTTTCAGTGTGTTCATTTTAGGCAGAAAGATAAAAGGCAGCAGGGTCAGTGTCTTCACTGATAACAGAGTGTTGGCTTTGTGACACTGCCAGCCCAGCTATCTGGAATTTTGTAAATAATCATATGTCATTTGTGAATATCAACACGGTTCATATGCTTGTCTTACAAATGTAAGAGAATTATATGTTATGTGTATATTCAACTACTGGTGTAGAAGTGTGTGTTGAGCAGGGTTAGTATAGTACTGAGCTTCAAGGATATGTCCATAGTGTACCCTACTAGAAAAGAACAGAAATGTATATAAACTATATACCTATGCAAATGTTTTAATAGTAGAAGCTGGAACATACAGGGTTAACTTAAAAAACTTTAAGAAAATAGGTTGAAATTAAAGTGTTTTACGATTGTGTTATCTCTCAGTTTTAGTGAAGCAGACACAATGTTTAGAGCTAGAGGTTTTTATATTGCCTTGGAGAGAAGTAATTACTAGGTCTAAAATGTAAAAGTGTTTGTTTTATGACTTCCAGTGCTCAGCAAACATCTGAGAGATGTGTATTTTTAACACAGAGATGTTAGTTTCTGTTAGTCTGGGAACTGAAGGCAGGTGACAAAGAGTGATGTCATCCAAGCTAACCCAGCTTAATGTTTGATATTAATGTAAAGAACTCTCTCAGAGAGAGACTGTGCATTTTGTATTTTGTCTTGGACCTAGCAAGAACATCCACTCATCTGCATTGGCCTTGCTCTGTAAGTAAGACTTAGGGCACAGAATCTCTCTTAGATATAGATAGGAATATAGTAAAGATTAGTTTAGATGTTTTGTCAGGGAACCTTGTTGGCTAGGCTTAAGTAGGCCCTTGGGCCGATAACCTAGTACCTACCTATGAACCTGTATTTATTTGAGACTGTCCTGCAATGTTGTTTTTAAATATTTCCTGTGATTCTGAACTCTGAAGTAACTGTGTTTGTTTTTGGAGTATTATCTTGTTCTTTTATTATTTATTAAATATATTTAAATCTATCTTTGTGGCTATTTCTGGGACTTATTTAAGCTCTTAGATTACTGACATATGTATTTGGTGACACCGTACAGGCTGCTCCTAAATAGCTTTGCTCTTGGTCAGACTACCATTTGGATAATAGTAACATTACACAGTAGGATTGGTCATCTTTGGTAAGAGCATTAAAGTAGCTGATAAGGGGTTCTAGTGGCAGTGATAACTACCTTATACTTTGGACATAAGGGGGTATAGCTAGTAAACCTGTGCCATCCTTTCTAAGGTGCATGTTTGTGTAAAAATCAAATCTCAAAATGTGTGTGTGTCAGCTACGTGGGAAGGAACATGAAGCACTGGTTGGACAGAGAAAGTGTTGGGAGGACTTCCCTTGGAACCCTGGCTAAGGACTCAGCTCTATAGCTATGCCAGTGGGGAGTCCTGGAGAAAGAGGGAGAAACCAACTCCAGACTGACTGTGATCTCTGGGTGGTCTTAAGGGAAACTGTGCGTATACTTGTCATCCTCCCATTGTATACATCCCTCACTGTTGTCAGTGGTGAGGATTGAGGATTGGGTTAGAGCAGGGGTGTCACAAGCTTCAGCAGTAATGCAAGGGAAAGAAAAGTCTAAGGGAAGATTTGAAAAACAATTCTAAGCTTGTTTCCTGTCTTTCCTGTAACTAGTCAAGTCCAGATGCTTGCTGTATCCAGGACTGTTGGTAAGCTTCTGAGCCCCCCAAGCCTTTCTGTGTTGGAGGGAAGCCTTCTAGCTTATCAGTGAGAGTGGTAAGCACTAGGTAACCTGTCTACCACATAAGGAGTGGTTCTGGCCCAGAATTTGTAGTTACTGGCCGTTTGGGCAGTTTTTCCATATCTTTCTACTTTCTGGTTAAAAGCCCATTTTGCGTTTGGTCCCTGCCTTTCCTATAACTGGTGTAGTCCAGGTACAGATTTGCTGTATCCAGGACTGTTGGTAAGCTTCTGAGCCCCCCCCCCAAGCCCTTCTGTGTTGGAGAGAAGCCTTCTAGCTTATCAGTGGGAGTGGTAAGCACTAGGTAACCTAGCTACCACTGGAGAAGTGGTTTCTGGCCCAGAAATTTTAGTTTATTCGCCATTTGGGAAGCTTTTCAATCTCTTCTCTTCTTCCTTCTGATTTAAACGTCTGTGTTTGAGCTTGTTTACTGCCTTTCCTGTTACTAGACTAGTCCAGGTACAGATTTGCTGTATCCAGGACTCTTTGTAAGCTTCTAAGCTCCCCAAGCCTTTCCGTGTTAGAGGGAAGCCTTCTAGCTTATCAGTGGGAGTGGTAAGCATCAGGTTGCCTATCTACCACAAGAGGAGTGGTCCCTGGCCCAGAAACTGTAGCTATTGGCTGTTTGAGCAGTTTTTTTCCATATCTTTTAACTTTCTGGTTTGAAAGCCGCACTTGTGCCTGTTTCCCACCTTTCCTATAACTAGCCTAGTCCGGTTACAGAGTTGGTGTATCCAGGATTGTTAGTAAGCTTCTGAGCCCCCCAAGCCTTTCTCTGTTGGAGGGAAGCCTTGTAGTTTATCAGTGGGAGTGGTAAGCACTAGGTAGCCTAACTTCCAGTGGAAGAGTGAGTTTTGGCTCAGAAATTGTAGTTTATTTGGCTGTTTGGGCAGTTTTCCATCTCTTTCAACTTGCTGGCTTAAAAGCCTATGTCTGTACTTGTTCCCTGCCTTTCCTGTAACTAGTCTAGTCAAGGTACAGATTTGCTGTATCCAGGACTCTTTGTAAGCTTCTGAGCCCCCCAAGCCTTTCTGTGTTGGAGGGAAGCCCTTTAGCTTATCAGTGGGAGTGGTAAGCATTAGGTAGCCTATCTACCACAAGAGGAGTGGTTCCTGGCCCAGAAATTGTAGCTACTGGCCATTTGGGTAGTTTTTTCCAACTCTTTCAACGTTCTGGTTTAAAAGCCACACTTGCGCTTGTTTCCCACCTTTCCTGTAACTAGCCTAGTCCAGATACAGAGTTGCTGTATCCAGGACTGTTGGTAAGCTTCTGAGCCCTGCAAGCCTATCTGTGTTGGAAGAAAGCCTTCTAGTTTATCAGTGGGAGTGGTAAGCACTAGGTAGCCTGTCAACCATGAGAGGAGAGGTTATTGGCCCAGAAATTGTAGTTTATTGACCATTTGGACAGTTTGTCTGTCTCTTTCAACTTTCTGGTTTAAAAGACCACATCTGCGCTTGTTTCCCATCCTTCCTGTAACTAACCTACTGGGTAGCACTAGAAAGCCTTAAACTGATACAAGCCTTCTAGCTTAGAAGAGAGACTTTGAAGTGATTAAGTATCAGTTTTCTGTACTTTCTTGCTGTACTTAACTGTTTTCCACCTAAAAGCAGATTTTCCAGCATTTATTGTGATTTAAAAGCTTTTTTTTTCACATATTTTACTTATTTGACTGCCTGCACTTTTAAAAAGTTGTTTTTTGGTTAAAAAAATTGTTTAACTGTTGTAGGCTACACACTAAAGTGCAATAGCTTTTCTGATCGTTTGTCGTCATTTAAAGCTGTTTTAAGTGTATCTTTTACTGTTTTTGCCTTATATTTTCAAAAAAAAAAATTCCTTGTTTCATGCCTTCCTAAGCTAGTATAGTCCAGTTTTCAGGATAGTGCTGAATTCAGGGCTGTGATACTATTTTCTGAGTTGCCTATACCTTACTTGGATAGAAGGAAGTTTCTCTGTTCATCTGTGAGAGAGGGGAGCTTTGAGCAACCTATCTGTCCCTGGAGGAGTGGTTCCAGCCCAGAAGTTAGTAGTTTATTGGCCATTTTGGGCTAATTTCTATCTCTTTCATTTCCCTACTATAAAAACCACATTTGCACGGTTTTGTGCACCGGGCAGTGCCGGTTAGCTATGGTTAAATTATTCCCGGCTCCATTAAGTCTCCTCTTCAGTTTTCCCCTTGAAACTAGTCTAACTCTCAACCTAGGCACTCAAAAAGCATCTTACAGCCCAGCACTTGCTCAGACCTAATAGCAAGCACTAATATACCCTTGATATACCTGGACATTGATTGCTCAGCAGGGCAAGGCTCTTTATCACCCCTCACCAACCAAGAGACTAAGCAGCTCACCCTACTATTCAGGCATGACCAAAGGGCAATTTCAGGTGCACTCTCCAGTCCAGCTGGTGAATCTGGGTATCCTGAGGCAATGTTACAACTGCCTCATGTACACAGACAACCCTCTCCTCCTACCACAAAACACCATCATATGCGAGTGATGCAATCATACAGCCAAACTGGAAGATAAGCTGTCTCCACCCAATACTGGAACAGACAGTCAAGAGGAGAAGGTTAACACTTGCACCACATCTCCAGCCACACACAGACCTACTAAAACAGCACTGGCAAAAAATACACATAAATACACAAAATCATACTCAGAGGTAAATAAAAACCTGCAAAAGCATCAGAGACCTCCAAAGCAGACACCCAAACAACCTGCTGCACTTCCCGTCACAAACCAGACAACACATAAAACACAAGACCAGTGTGCTGCACAATCACAGCCCTTAAGGTGAAATAACATACCTAACACACTAGTAATAGGTGACTCTATAGTCAGGCACACTGATGCCCTACTCACTAGGCTGGACGAGCAGAAGGTTACAGTTAGCTGCCTGTCGGGAGCCAGAATCCGCCACATAACACAAGCACTCAGGTCACTCCAGAACAAGTACAAATATGACTCTGTCATTGTTCATGTTGGTGTGAATGACCTGAGACGTACCTCCCTGGACTACATGATCTTTGATCATGCAGCCCAGGCTGGTATGACCCTAACCCTGAGTAGCATCCTGCCCTCACCAAGAATGGTACCGCAGTATAAAGAAAAAATGATCAATTTCAACACTTGGCTAAGCTTCTGGTGTCATTCAAAGGGGATCCAGTGTCTGTCAGCCTGGGACGACTTGCTCGATAAGTCGCATTACTTCACAAGAAATGGCTTGCACCTGTCACCCCCTAGGCTTTCAAATACTGGCCAAGGCTCTTGTTGCCCCCATAGTGCCTTTTTTAGGCAAGGCTCAAAAGTAAAACCCACTTCCATAAACAGCACAATTAACAAAAAACTGAGGGTTATGCTACTCAACGCCAGGAGTTTAAATCTCAAAATGCACATGCTCGAAGCACTCCTCAGTATGGAGAATGTCGACATCTGTACAGTAACTGAAACCTGGTTCAAGGCTCCAGAGAGCACTCCAGCACTACCAGGCTACAACTCATACCACACATTTCAGCCACAGAGCATGGACCAAAACACAAAAGGAGGGGGGTGTATAGGTTCATATTTTCATAGGTTGGTACTAGGCTATCAGCCCTAGGGCCTATACAAGCCTAGCCATAACAATTCCCTGGCTATTTCTTCCCACTTTATTTACTTCCCTGGACTCCTGTCTTGAAGGGCAACTGATGTGATCCCTGGGGTGAATTTCCTTTCTCACATCCAATCGTCAAGGTTTGTTTTGAAGACAGCCAAAGAGGCACTCTGCTTGACATGTATGGGCAATCTATTCCAGAGTCTGGGGAGTCTATGGTTCAGGAACCTATCCCATCCATATTCATCAAGGATACCTACACCTCCAGGTTAGTAGCGCAGCATGATACCTCTGAGATCATCCATGTACAACTAACACCGAGCAAATCAGAAATGCAAATTGTGGCCTGCTACAGATCACCATCCATGACCCAGGACCACTACTCCACCTTTCTGGAGACACTGAAAAACATGAAGGTCCTACCAAACACCCTGATATCGGGCGATTTCAATTACCCTACCATTCACTGGGAAAACTACGCAAGTACAAATTCCCAGGCCCAGGGCTTCCTGGAATTCATCAACTCAAATGCCCTGGATCAGTTGGTAAACTCCCCTACCAGAGGTGAAAACATATTGGACCTGGTCATCACCAACATGGACGACAGGTGTTCCACACCGGAGGTCAACCCATCACTGGTTAGATCAGACCATAAACTAATCACTCTGTATGTCCACACCCCACTACCACCACCAACTAAGGAAACCACAGTAAAAAACTAGTCTAAAGCAAACTTCACCTTACTTAAGACAGAGGTGGTAAGTTTCACAGCCCCCACGCTAAAGGATAACGCTACCCAAGATGCAGAAACCTTTACAAATGCACTGTATGAGCACCTACAAGGAAGCATGGATCATGCCATTCCTAGCAATACCAAGACTCACTCCTCTATGAGAAGGAAACCAGTTTGGTGAACCCCTGCAGTAAACAGGCTATACAATAGAAGGAGGAAACTAATTCAGAAAAAAAGCAAATCCCAAGAAGGAAAGACATCCCTGATCAGTATCAGTAAGAATCTAAGGTCCCTCATGAAATCATGCAAGGCTAGCTTCGAAAGAAAAATAGCCAAGGATGCAAAAGATAACCACAAAGCCTTCTTTAGTTATGTTAAGAATCTAAGTGACAACTCGCAGATATGCACTGAACTAGTGCAAAATAGCACAAAATATACTGAACCTACTGATATTGCCAACATCCTAGCAGATAGATTCAGTGCAAACTTCACCCCCCTCTGTCCTCCAAAAAGGCCCACAACAATACCGGAAAAGTGTAGTGTCCCAAAAATCACAGAAGCACAGGTGAAAACAGCCCTTTCAAAAGGCAAAAACACAGTGTCAATGGAACCAGATGGTGTCCCAGGCTGCGTCTTGCACGAACTACAGAACAAACTAACCCCCCACCTAATCACGCTGTTCAACCTCAGCCTCTTCACAGGCTATGTGCCCAAAGAATGGCGCAAAGCAATGGTTATTCCTCTCCACAAAGGAGGGGCAACAACTGACCCTGGTAACTATCGTTCCATAAGCCTGACTAGCCTGGTCTGCAAGGCTATGGAGCGCATCATCATGGAACTCATTAACAAAGACATTGGGAACCACCAAACACTTGACCCGACCCAGTTCAACTTTGTTAAGGGCAGATCATGCCTACTAAACCTGGTTGACTTCTTCAAGACCGTCACCAAGACCATATACGAGGGAAAGGTGGTTCACACAGCCTACCTTGACCTCGCCTAGCCTTTCGACACCATTCCCCACTCGGGTATTACAGAAAAACTCCCCAGCCTGAACATAAACCCCTACGTCACGAGATGGGTTGTCAACTGGCTTACAGACAGAACTCACATGGTAAGAATAGCGGGCTCCAGGTCCGACTCTAAACCAGTCACAAGTGCTGTCCCGCAAGGCTCAGTCCTGGGACCCATACTGTTCGGCATATACTTCTCAGAAGTACAGGCAAACACAGGAGGACTATGGCTAACCAAGTTTGCCGATGACTGCACACTGGGAGCCATAACTGACACTCCGGCTGACAAGGACATCCTCCAAAAGGGCCTTACTGAGACGGACACCTGGTGTCAAAGTCATGGCCTCAAGCTAAATGCCAAAAAATGCATAGTCATCCCATTTGGGAAAAACAAAACACCCTCAAATTACCACATAGGTGGCAGCCCTCTTAATACAGAAGAGGTAATAAGAGATCTGGGGACCCAGGTAGATAGTAATCTCTCCTTTGACAATCATATTTCCAAAGTAGTTAGGAAATCCTTCTGTGTGGCCCATCTAATTACTAAAGGGTTCACATCTAGAAATAAAGAGGTTATAGTACCCCTCTACTCATCACTCATTAGACCCATCATAGATTACAATGCCCCATTTGGGATGTAACAGCTGGAAAGACCACAAAAGTACCTCACCAAGAGGATTACTGGCCTCAAGCATATATCCTATGCAGCCCAACTGAAAATACTCCGGCTGTACTCAGTGGCATATCGCTTACTCAAAGGTGATCTCTTCCTGACTTACAAAGCCATGTCCAACTCAGAATTGATGGACATGCTCCACCTAAAGAAATCCAAGTCACTGCAAGCCACGCACTCTAGTGAGCTAAGCCTTACCACAACAATAAATAGAACAAGCTGGAGGGATAGATTCCTGTCACAGAGACTCCCCATGCTTTGGAACAAAATTCCAAATTACATCAGGCAGAGCCTCTCACTAACACTCTTCAAGAGAAACCTTGACGAGTGGATGGGTAACAGAAAATACACCCCTGAGATCACTTCATTGGCTCTGCTTGACAGAGGATCAGTTAATTAATCAATGGAGCAGCAAAAGCCGACACACTCTGGCTAGGCTTATAAGTGCCCTCGGGCAGATAGCCTAGTACCTACCTATGAGCAGTTATGAACAGTGTGAGCAAGTGGGTAGAAAGGTAGCCACTGAAGAACAATGCAGGCAAATGCAAAATTCTGCACCTGGACAACAAAAACCCTGATGTTAGGTATCAGCTGCAGGGAGAGAAACTAATGGGAACAGAGCAAAGAGGTCTTGGGGGATTTATTTCAGCAGAGCTGTCCTACTAGAAACAGAATGAGAGGGCAGTGGCAACAATTGAGAACATGCTGGTAGGATGTTTCCTTAGTATAATAGTCTCCAGAAGCAAAGAGGTAATGGCCCCATTCATCAGAGCCCTGGTCAAGTACACATTCAGTACTGTGTGCAGTTCTACAGGCCATATTGGGGAGGGTGGGTGAGGAGACATTATGTTGCTGAAAACAGACCAGAGGAAGTCACTAGAATGCTATGTGGGATAGAGGAGAAATCATATGACCTGAGACAGATCAGAAGAGATATTTTTTTATTTTTATTTATTTGACATTTGTTAACCAGGTTAGTCTGGTTGGGCAGCTCACCCTTCTTCATCAGAGACCTGAAGAGAAAAGCTCCATTACAAAAAAAGTTAGAAATACAGTGAATATTAAACAATTGGAGGAATAAAGTTTTTGTCTTATACATGGCTAGAATAAAAAATACAATATTTGAGAACTAGATAGTTATAACAAAGGAACATAAAACAGTAAATATAATGACATGGACTAAAGAGAAGATCCAGGTATTATGTGAGTGTGGAAAATAATGTGAAGGAGGTTTGAAGATACCATCCTGAAACAGAAGGACAGAGGGAGATGAGGAGGCCACAAGCTGCAACGTCTAGAATTCAAATGTTCCTTGGCTCTGCTGAACTACTTGTTAGTTGAGAATGCTGTGTACCCATAGAATAGAAGAATAAGCTCTACCACAATGGACAGTGGAGAATCAACTAAAGCTTTCAAGAAGACAAAGGATGGTGGAAAAGTGTTAAGGGACACAGGGAAGATAAAGAACGAATGAAGATACAGAGTTAACTAAAGATGTCATGGGCTTGTCTCATTTTGTTGTCAAGCAGATGTAATTTAAAGGCCAAGGATTAGAATATTCAGTTTGTGTCTTCCTCAGGCCTTTGAAATATACTTACATCAGCAATGGCACCGCAGTGGTTCTGGCCTTTCCCTGGTGGCCTAGAACTCCATGACCCAGCATAGATCACACAGCCAGCAGGCACAGCATTTTATATATCAGTCAGCAGGCACAGCGTTTTGTATATCAGTCAGCAGGCACAGTATTTTGCACGTCAGTCAGTAGGCAGAGTATTTTGCACATGTCACTCAGGAGGCATAGTATTTTGTAATGTCAGTCAGCAGGCACAGCATTTTGTATATCAGTTAGCAGGCACAGCATTTTGTACATGTCAGTCAGCAGGCACAGCATTTTGCACAAGTCGGTCAGCAGGCACAGCATTTTGTAAGTCAGTCAGCAGGCACAGCGTTTTGTATATCAGTCAGCAGGCACAGTTTATTGCTCTTGCCACTCAGCAGGCACAGTTTCTTGCACTTGCCAGTCAGGAGGCACAGTGTTTTGTACATGTCAGTCAGCAGGCACATCATTTTACATGTTAGCCAGCAGGCACAGTGTTTTGTACATGTCAGTCAGCAGGCACAGCATTTTACATGTTAGTCAGCAGGCACAGTGTTTTGTACATGTCAATCAGCAGGCATAGCATTTTGCACATCAGTCAGCAGGCACAGTGTTTTTTTACGTCAGTCAGCAGGCACAGCATTTTGCATGTCAGTCAGCAGGCACACCATTTTCCACATGTCAGTCAGCAGGTACCGTGTTTTGTACGTCAGTCATTAGGCACAGTGTTTTGTACATGTCAGTCAGCAGGCACAGTGTTTGGCACGTCAGTCAACAGGCACAGCATTTTGTACATGCCAGTCAGCAGGCTCAGTGTTCTGTACATGTCAGTCAGCAGGCACAGCATTTTGCACATCAGTCAACAGGCACAGTGTTCTGCACATGTCAGTCAGCAGGCAAAGCATTTTACACATCAGTCAGCAGACAGAGCGTTTTGTACATGTCAGTCAGCAGGCACAGCATTCTGCACGGTTCCCTATTAGAAGACAACAGATGCATTGTTTCGACTGCGTCTTGGTTGAACTCAAAAGTCTGAAATGGCAAAATATCGAAGCGGCTTTTAAGCAAATTCTTTCCCTGGGAAAGAATTTGCTTGGCCGATTCATTACTTTGCTGTTTTTGGCACTGTAATGTGGTCTCGGAGTTGGTATATTTAAGTAGGGGGGGATGTGGGGGCAAAGCCCCCCACTTAATGTAATGTTTAAAGTATGTTTTTTTTTTTGTTGCAACAGTGATTTTTTTCCCTAGGAAAAAATCACTCTTCTGACAGTTCGAAATTGTAAGCTTTTGCTTACATAGGGTCGATTAATCACCGTTCACTTTTTAAGCATTCAGTGATCTAATATAGACCCTTCTGCACGTCAGTCAACAGGGACAGTGTTCTGCACATGTCAGTCAGCAGACACAGCATTTTGCACGTCAGTCAGTAGGCAGAGTATTTTGCACATGTCACTCAGGAGGCACAGTGTTTTGTAATGTCAGTCAGCAGGCACAGCATTTTGTATATCAGTCAGCAATCACAGCATTTTGTACATGTCAGTCAGCAGGCACAGTGTTTTGTACATGTCAGTCAGCAGGCACAGAGTTTCACACATCAGTCAGCAGGCACAGCATTTTGTACATGTCAGTCAGCAGGCACAGCATTTTACACATGTCAGTCAGCAGGCACAGCATTTGCACATGCCAGTCAGCAGGCACAGCATTTTGTACATGTCAGTCAGCAGGCACAACATTTTGTATGTCAATCAGCAGGCACAGCATTTTGTGCATGTCATTCAGCAATCACAGCGTTCTGCACATGCCAGCCAGAAGGCACAGCATTTTGCATGTCAGTCAGCAGGCACAAAATTTTGTACATGCCAGTCAGCAGGCACAGCATTTTACAAGTCAGTCAGCAGGCAAAGTGTTTTACACATGTCAGTCAGCAGGCACAGCATTTTGTACATGCCAGTAAGCAGGCACAGTATTTTGTACATGTCAGTCAGCAGGCACAGTGTTTTGTACATCAGTCAGCAGGCACAGCATTTTACACGTCAGTCAGCAGGCACAGTGTTTTACACGTCAGCCAGCAGATACAGCGTCTTGTATATCAGTCAGCAGGCACAGCATTCTGCATATGTCAGTCAACAAGCACAGTGTTCTGCACATGCCAGTCAACAGGCACAGCATTTTACACATGCCAGTCAGCAGGCACAGTGTTCTGCACATGTCAGTCAGCAGGCACAGCATTCTGCATAGTTCCCTATTAGAAGACTGAAGATGCATTTTTTCGAATGCATCTAGGTCGAACTCAAAAGCCTGAAATGGCAAAATATCGAAGTTGCTTTTAAGTGACTTCTTTCCCTGGGAAAGAATTTACTTGGCCGCTTCATTTCTTTGCCGTTTTTGGCACTGTAGTTTGGTTTCGGAGTTGGTATATTTAAGTAGGGGCGGTGTGGGATGCACAGCCCCCCACTTAATGTAATGTTTAAAGTATGTTTTTTTTTTTTGTTGCAACAGTGATTTTGTTCCCTAGGAAAAAAAATCATTCTGACAGTTTGAAATTGTAAGCTTTTGCTTACATAGGGTCGATTAATCACCGTTCACTTTTTTAAGCATTCGGTGATCTAATATAGACCCTCCTGCACGTCAGTCAACAGGCACAGTGTTTTGTACATGTCAGTCAGTAGGCACAGCGTTTTGCACAAGTCAGTCAGCAGGCACAGCATTTTGTACGTCTGTCAGCAGGCACATCATTTTGTATATCAGTTAGCAGGTACAGCATTTTGCACATGTCAGTCAGCAGGCACAGTGTTTTGTACGTCAGTCAGCAGGCACAGCGTTTTACACGTCAGTCAGCAGGAACAGCATTTTGTACATGTCAGTCAGTAGGCACAGTGTTTTGCAAAAGTCGGTCAGCAGGCACAACATTTTGTAAGTCAGTCAGCAGGCACAGCATTTTGTACATGTCAGTCAGCAGGCACAGCATTTTCTACATGACAGTCAGCAGGCACAGCATTTCGCACGTTAGTCAGCAGGCACAGCATTTTGTATGTCAATCAGCAGGCACAAGATTTTGTACATGTCAGTCAGCAGGCACAGTGTCTTGTACATGTCAGTCAACAGGCACAGCATTTTACAAGTCAGTCAGCAGGCACAGTGTTTTGTACATGTTAGTCAGCAGGCACAGCATTTTACACAGGTCAGTCAGCAGGCACAGTGTTTTGTACGTCAGTCAGCAGGCACAACATTTTACACATCCGCCAGCAGGCACAGCATTTTGCACATGCCAGTCAGCAGGCACAGTGTTTTACACATGCCAGTCAGCAGGCACAGTGTTTTACACATGCCAGTCAGCAGGCAGTGTTTTACATGTCAGCCAGCAGACACAGCGTTCTGCACATGCCAGTCAACAGGCACAACATTTTGCACATCAGTCAGCAGGCACAGCATTTTACATGTCATTCAGCAGGCACAGTGTTTTACACATGTCAGTCAGCAGGCACAGTGGTTTGTACATGTCAGTCAGCTGGCACAGCATTTTACATGTCAAGTCAGCAGGCAAAGCATTTTGTAAATGTCAGTCACCAGGTACAGTGTTTTGTATGTCAGTCAGCAGGCACAGCATTTTGCACATGTCAGTCAGCAGACACAATGTTTTGTACATGTCAGTCTGCAGGCACAGTGTTTTGTACATGTCAGTCAGTAGGCACAGCATTTTGTATGTCAGTCAGCAGGCATAGAATTTTGTATGTCATTCAGCAATCACAGCATTCTGCACGTCAGCTAGCAGGCACAGCATTTTGCACGTCAGTCAGCAGGCAAAACATTTTGTACATGTCAGGCAGCAGGCATAGCATTTTGCATGTCAGTCAGCAGGAACAGCATTTTCCACATACCAGTCAGCAGACTCAGTGTTTTGTACATGTCAGTCAGCAGGCACAGTGTTTTGACATGTCAGTCAGCAGGCACAGTGTTTTGTACATGTCAGTCAGCAGGCAGAGCATTTTACACATGTCAGTCAGCAGGCACAGTGTTTTGTACATGTCAGTCAGCAGGCACAGCCTTTTACACGTCAGTCAGCAGGCACAGTGTTTTACACATGTCAGCCAGCAGGCACAGTGATTTGTACATGTCAGTCAGCAGGCACAGCGTTTTACACATGACAGTCAGCAGGCACAGTGTTTTGCACATGCCAGTCAGCAGGCACAGCATTTTGTACATGTCAGTCAGCAGGCACAGTGTTTTGTACATGTCAGTCAGCAGGCACAGCATTTTACACATCAGTCAGCAGACACAGTGTTTTACACATGTCAGCCAGCAGACACAGTGTTTTGTATAGCAGTCAGCAGACACAGCATTTGGCACATGTCTGTCAACAGGCACAGTGTTCTGCACATGTCAGTCAGAAGGCACAGTGGTTTTTACATGTCAGTCAGCAGGTACAGTGTTTTGTACATGTCAGTCAGTAGGCATAGCGTTTTACACATGTCAGTCAGCAGGCACAGCATTTTGCACATTTCAGTCAGCAGGCACAGTGTTTTGCACATGCCAGTCAGCAGACACAGCATTTTTGTACATGTCAGTCAGCAGGCACAGCATTTTGTGCATGCTAGTCAGCAGGCGCAGTGTTTTGTATGTCAGTCAGCAGGCACAGCGTTTTGCACATGCCAGTCAGCAGGCACAGTGTTTTCACATCTATCTTCTGCCAGTATGTTGCTTATATCTTCTTTGGCTGGTGAACAGTGGATGATTGATAGTAGTATCACCATGGTCTCATGTACACATTGGTGTTACCAGTACCTACAGCACTACTGCCATGGTGAGCAAGTTGCTGGTGATTACAGATTCATAGATTCATAGATTCATTGATTAGTACTAGGCTAACTGCCCTTGTGAGTCATTTTAAGCCTAGCCAATTATCCCCTGTGAGATTCAAACCCTGTACCTTGTGTTTGTAAGGCAAACACCTTAACCATTAGGCCACCCTCCCCAGGGTTTCAATCCATTACATGCATTAATTAGAAGAGCAGACTGTGGGGATATGTACTTGCTTCCTGCATTGCTCTGCCGTTTGGTACACATGAAGATGCTTTTACATGCATTAGATATAAGATCAGGCTGCTGAGCTACGGGTTTGTTTGCTGCATTGCTTTTTAATTTTTCCAAGTCTTTTGGGTTTCTAATACCATGCTGGGAATGGCTACCATTCCTATGTCAAAGTATGATTAAAGTTTGTGAAATTAGTATTGTTTCAGTCTTTGATGTGCAGATCTATACACATAGTCACTTTCAAGATTTCCCATTCCTCCTTCAGAAAGAGAAATATGTAAGCTTGGTATACACTGATTTTTATATATCATTTGATAAGCCTGAAGCGTTTTAATTGTTTTCCTGTCCAACTAATTCAATACCTTCTAGAGCCAGTCAATTACCCCAAAACTGTAGTTGGAACATGAAGAGCAAATTGGTTTATAGCTTGCACTTGTTTCCTCAATGCCAGAACTGTTTTCAGTATTCATTTTAGAATTCTAAAATATTCCTTACTGAGTTGTATTTACATTTTTTGTTTATGTTTTATTGTCAAGCCTTCATCAATTCCAAAATATTTATACATTCTCTCCTGCACACGTTCCTTTGCATGGCATTATTGTCCTACACTGATATTTCTTGGTGCTTCAGCTTTTCTGTGTTAAATGTTGTTTTTGCACATTTATTGAGACCAAATGACATTTTTATATCATCTGAGAACGTTCTGAACACTTGCTGTAGTGCTTTCATCTCCTCATCTGGTGAGCTACACCATTTTAAATCATCCACAAAAAGAAGATGAGAGGTTTTTAAAATGTGTTGTTTTCTGGGAGTCAAATCTTAACCATGACCTAATCTATTACGTAGACAAGTTAATGGGGTATGGGCAAGGCAATGGAGGAGAGGTGACAAAGACACACACTGGAATACTCCGCTTTGAGTTTTTATCCCTGGGATAATCATTTGTTCTTTATCATGGCTTAGCTGCAAAGTGGTTTGTCACTGTAATATAGCTGATCAATGTAGGGTGTATCTTATACACCTGTAAGCACGCCTTTATCCATAAGTGAGGGATGTTTTTTTTTTTTGTAATCTATCCATGCCATACTAAGTTTTTTTACACTTCTCCATTGTGACTTTATTTAATAACAAATAGTCCTTTGTTCCATATGACTTTTGTTACCCTTTGTTCTATTGCCATGACTGAGTTTTCTTCTAAATGACTATAAACTTTTGTTATCAATTACAGTATACAGTTTATACATCATCTGAAGACAAGTTATTGGTCTATAGTTTTTAGGATAGTTTTGAGGTTCACTTTTAAGGACAAGTATTACTTTTCCTGCTCTTAACCGGATTGGTGTATGTTTGGGATGCGCACATAAGTAGTTCTTACTCAGGGCAAAACCTTCATGTAAAGATGTTGAATCTTTTAGCCAATAGTTCGGTACTGCATCTAGGCCTGGGGTTTGTCATTTAGGACCTTTTCATTACTTCATCCCATTTCATATCCTGCACATTTGAATGTCTTACTGTTTTTTCTACTTCTTCAATCCATTCAGCATCGTTGTTATTTTCTGCAGAGTCTTCATAGATATTTCTCCAAAATGTGCCTATGTCTTCTTTAAGTGGCAGTATTTCTGATCCTTCTGCTTTGTTTCCCAATTGTCTATAATGTTAGGGGGTCATTAATGGATTGCTTATTTTTTATGTTTCCTTTGTATTTATTTGCATATCTGCTTGTGCCAATATCTTTAGTTTATTTGCAAACGTGTACAATAGAGCATGATTTGTTCTGATACTACACTTTCATTTTATCAGGTCTATCTTTCTAAGTATTTTTATCTCTCTCCCCCCTTCTATACTCTTGTAACAGTGACAGTTCTTGTCTTAATTGCTTTACAGTTTTCTCTGTTCAATGCTTCCGTGATGGCATTTGATTACTTTCCTTTCTTTATTACTGTGTTTTTGTAGTAAGACTTTATCTTTTATTAATTTATCTGCATAGTAATATATCCTATTTACTTCTGTTATACCTTTTTTAAATTTCTAGTCTCCCACCAGGACACAAGTGCTCTTCAGCAATTACATTCTGCTTGCTGAGCACACTCAAGCAAATCTGCAGTCTGCGGCTACCACTCCACCCATACAGTATAAGAAGGAATCAGTACTGCAAACTAAACAAGGATATACATTTTGAGCCTCAAGAGCAGGATCAGTCCACCTAGGCATTCTACTTGTATGTTTTAGAGAGTAAAGCTATTACATTAACAGTATTTCTTAGTAGTTCTCAGCGTGCTAATAAAACTGACTATTGTAGCCTTGTGCCCCCCCCCAGCTAGTACAGTAATCCTAACTGACCAATAGACAGTATACAGTTAATTCAGATCCCTGTGACTAAATTAACCATCAAGCAGCCCTCTCAGTGCTTTCTGCCTTAGTTTGTATCACTTGGAGGCCCACCTGTTTATTCGCATCTCTATACATTCCCCTTCATTGCTAATGTATCTCCCTACTCTAATCTGTGCACAAACTGGTTACTAATCAGCAAGTCAATGTGAAGACACACTCCCAACCTTAATAAACTTTGCTGTCTCTTCTCTCCTTCACTTTACAGGTAGTTTGAATCATTACTTACCCCCTCTGAGGCCTTCACTGATTTTCACTGATTGCCTCTCTGTTTTTTTTGCATTCCACCTGGTTTACACCCCTTGTGCTATCTCCCTCCCCCAATACAAAGTATATATTAAAATCCTGCTGAGCATGGAGCCATCTTTAAATTTCTAGTCTCCCACCAGAACACAAGCGCTCTTCAGCAATTACATTCTGCTTGCTGGTAAGCCATTAGACCTCAGGAATTTGTTTAAAGTGTTCAGATTTGTAAAGTAATACTTACTTTTTTCTCTTGTCTTGGTGGGTTCTGCCCCGCTCCTCCTGTGCTATCTCCCTCCCTCAATACTAAGTCTATATTAGACTCCTGCTGAGCATGGAGCCATCTTTAAATTTCTAGTCTCCCACCAGGACACAGGTGATCTTCAATTGCATTCTGCTTGCTGGTAAGCCATTAGACCTCAGGAATTTGTTTAAAGTGTTCAGATTTGTAAAGTAATACTTACTTTTGACTCTTATCTTTGTGGGCTCTGCCCCGCTCCTTTCACCCTCGCTAACGCTCTCCGATCCCCTGCCCTGCCCCCTATTCCCTCCCACCCCCACTACCTCTACATTTCTAGTAATCACAGCCACACCCACAGCTCACCCTCACATCACCTCCACCAATCACAGCTCCTCAAGTCATATCATATTATACCACACCAAGTTGCTCTACACAAAATACTCCCAATCACTCTCATTCCTATTAGACATTTTTTACATCACTCACACTACTTCCCCATCCACATATAGTGCAACCCTATAATTCCGATTCAGACTCCCCACCTAGAACCAAGTTAAACTTTATAACCATGACTATCACACAACTAAGTTTAGTCTGTCTTCTCATAATTCTTTACAACACCACAAGTTATCACTCTAGCAATATTCCTAAACTTAGTAGCACAACACTACATTATGCACTCTCATATACAGACACCACACATTATAATAATATCTGCCCACAATTATTCAAGAACTACATAACGGACCAATTCAGAACTAAACACATATGCTCTCATTCCTACTCCAAAAAACACAATACTTTCTCACACTCCTTACCAAACTCCAACATCTGTATAACCATTTTAACAGCAGGCTTACCATAAGTGGGGATACCCACCCCAACCCAGGCCCAAATCCATCCTGTCCAACACAAACTGCTCCAACACAAATGTCAGAACATAACACCCCCACTTTCTTCATACCTGGGCAAATCAACAACAGCAGCAAAACCAACCATCTTTTAATGCTAAATATTAATATTAGAAGTATCAAAAATAAAATACCTGAATTCCAGGCCACAATGGCGCACTACTCCCCAGACATAGTTGTTTTAACAGAAACCTGGCTAAATAAAGACATAGCTAACTCAAACGTTCTCCCTATCGGCTACAACATCATTAGACAAGACAAACCACTTCATAAAGGGGGTGGAACTGCCTTACTGTACAAGTCCAACTTAACTGTCCATCAATTACCAAACTCCTACCCTCCCCCAATAATTGAGACATACTTATCTCTCAACTTCAACTTCACCCTAAAAAGGTCATCACCACAATTGTAATCTATATTCCACCTGGTAATACACCTGCTAGCCTTGAAGACTTCTTATCCTGGTGTTCTTCCACATACTCACAAGAAACCCTTATTCTGGGGGACTTCAACCTAGATTGGTTCACCTGTATATCAGAAACACCAAGTAATCTAATAAATCTCCATGGCTACTAGCAGCTAGTCCAAATTCCAACTAGATGTGATAAAAAATCTAAAAGGGAACCCATCCTTGACTGGGTCCTAACTAACAAACCCACATTGTACCCTCACACAGGCAGTCTCCCAGACACCTTAAGTGACCACAACATAATATACTTTATACGTAGTAGAACAAGCATATGCAAAACCACTAACTATATATCCACTAGAAACACAAAAACATTCTCTCCTGAGGTCCTCAACACTTTACTCTGTAACTGTGACTGGACCCCCCTAAAAACCCTCCCACTTGACCAGGTTGCAGCATATTTCAACAAAATATTTCTACAACGCCTAGACACTGTCGCTCCATTGCGCAAAATCAAGGTTAGAACCTCTAAAAACCCCTGGCTCAGTAAAGAAATCAAACAAATCCTCAATTCCAGAGACACTGCCTGGCTTTACTATAAAAAAATCAAAGAAACACAAAGCCTAAGTACCAAGAACTGTGCAACTGTGCAAAAAAAATGCATTAGGCTAGACAAAAAATCCTACTACACAACACTACAAACTAAACACCAACATAACCCACAAAAATTTTGGAAAAGTGTAAACCAGCTACTAAAATCCACCCAAAAGGCTACCCCCAAACCAACCACCCCTGACACCAAAGTTCCCATCAAAACACAATTCAACTCCCACTTTGTGAACTCAACTCTATCCTTGGTATCACAGGACAGTTCCTTCATCATTAGCCCCCCCAACACAAATAACACTAATACAAGCTTTACCCTCAAAACAGTTTCCACCACTTCAATCAAAAGCATGCTCTCCAAACTAAAAACCTCATCAACAGCAGCCAACCTACTCCCCAGCTATTTCTTGAAACTCACAGCAGATGCTATTGCTATTGCAGTCTCCACTCTCATAAACAGATCAATTGTTGAAAACTATGTGCCCAAACTCTGGAAAATATCCTACGTTACACCCATACATAAAGGCGGGACCTCCACTGAACTTAATAACTACAGACCCATTGCTTTACTCTCCCCCTAGCCAAAATCCTAGAGAAATGCATCCATACCCAGATGCTAAACTATCTTCTAGACAGCAACATCCTGTCACCTACTCAGCATGGTTTCAGACCTGCCCATAGTACCACTACAGCCATCCTCTGCTTCACAAACACAGTAAACTGTCTCAAAAATGAAGGCCTACAGGTGTCAACTATTTTTCTGGATATGTCCAAAGCATTTGACACAGTCTCACACCAAATCCTGCTAAAAAAACTAAACCAATATTGCCTATCAAATTCCACTCTTACCTGGTTCCAAAGCTACTTAACTGACAGGTACCAAGCTGTGAAATGGGAAAATTCTCTCTCTCCTCAGCTGCCCATAACTATAGGAGTCCTGCAGGGTTCTATCTTAGGACCACTATTATTCACAATCTTCACAAATGACCTCCATACCTCCACACAGCATGCATCTATCATTCAGTATGCAGATGACACTACCTTAATCTGTGCTGCACAAAACATTCTCACCCTCCTGCAAACAACTCAGCTAGCATTCTCTGATGTTGAAAACTACCTTACCAAAGCCCAACTTATCCTCAATCCAAAGAAAACTCAGCTTATGATTATAACCAGTTCTAACAAAAACACTGATAACAATCACTTCACTATATACTCCACAAATGCTACTCCAATTGCTCCAGTGCCACAGGCTAAGCTATTGGGAATAACCATAGACTCCCACCTAAAATTTTATAGTCATCTGAACTTAACTATTAAAAAAGTACATGCCAAACTGGGGTCACTCTACCGTATCAAACCATTTCTTACCAACAACACAAGATCAGCCATTGCTCGCTCCCAACTTCTATCCACCCTACTCTATGCATCTCCCATTCTGACTAATCTCAACAAAACTGAACTAAGCAAAATGGAAGCCTGCTAGAACAGAATTGCCCACTTTGCTGCAAATTGCTCATATAGAACTCATCACTGTACTGCTTTGAGACAGCTCCACTGGCTTGAACTGCTCAACCTCCTAACTTACAATCAGCTCTGCCTCTGTCATTCTATCTATTACCTCCCCAATAAGTGTCCTGCCCTCAAAAACCTAGTACAACATCACACAGCCAAAAGGCCTCTTAGATCATCAAGCAAACTACTACTAGAAGTCACCAACAGCTACAATAGCTTTGGGGATGTGCTATATAATAGTTTAGGGGCTATAAAATGGAACTCTGTCCCCACTAGCATTCAAAACACATCATCCAACGCATCCTTTAAAAACCTCATCGGGCAACATCTCAAGCAAAGTTGGCAGTGCCATGATTGCTCCCCAGGCTAGTGAAAGTGGATAGGGTATACATACCAGAGTACTTGATAATAGTTTTCAGTCTTACTCACAAACACTGGTTAATCTACAATGTATGTGCTGTACCTGTGTACTATGTATGTATTCTACCTATGTTCCAAATTTCAACTGTATAACATAAATCTATTAATTATCTTTATTTTTAAATTAATATTTTTTTGTTTGTTCTCTCCACTGTAACTGTCGATGTGCTGCATACCACTGTACATGTATTTTGCAATTTGTGTGTATACTGATCATGTCTAAATATCTAAATGTATCTGTAATTTTTCTTTGTGGAGCATTTCTCCCTGGACCTCTGCTGAAAAAGGGCCTTTTTGGCTCAGTCAGACACCTCCGGTTAACAAATGTAAAATAAAATAAATAAAAATAAATATAAATTTATGTTAATAGTCCTGATTACTCTGCTCATTTGTTTTAATGCATTTTTAACATTTTGGGTCTTACTGACTTTCTCCAATTTCCTTCATTGATTTCGATATGTCTGTTCATCTCTATTAAACCAAACAGCTCTTCCCTTAGATCATTTTCTTCTAAGTGGAGGACACATTCTTTATTCTTCATTTCCTGTGGGTGTTCAACAGAAAGTTCTGGAACATCTTCCTGTGACATATTCTGTTCATCTGCATCCTGTGTCACCCATTGCTCTTTCATATGGGAACTCACTGGCCTATCACTCCACCACATTGGCTACATCAGAGTTTCCACTGTTTATTGTTCCTTCTCTTACTGTGCAACTCCAACTGAACTTTTGTTCCAGTTTCCTACTGAAGGCCCCAGAGTATCTTCATGTGGCAAGTGATCAGATGCTTACTGTTCTACCGGTTTCCCCTTAATTTGGAGACTCATTATTCTATCATGCTGTGGCGTTACCAGAATTGGATTTTCTACACTAAATCCTTCACTTCACAGATTATCCATAACTTCAGTTTCTATTTCTATATCCTCTTTTCTACATCCCCCCTTTGTTTTCTTATGTTTTGTATTCTGAAATTTTCCATATCCAGATACCTTTACTGGTATTTCTCTTCAAGTATCTTTGGTGTTCCTTTTTTGTATTGATTAGTTTTGCTTTCTCCTTTGCATAAATATTGCACCATATTAAATCCCTTTTTCTTTCTTATGTCCATATTTCTTCTTCAGATGTTTCTGTTTTACCTGTTTCTCCTTACTTTGGAGGCTCATTGTTCCAACATGCTGTGAAATAACCTGTGTTAGATGTTCTATACTAAATCCATTACTTTGCAGGTATTCCATAAATTCATATTCTATTTGTTTAACTTCTAATTTACTAATATTCTGTTCTGCATTGCCTCTTTGTGATTTTATTTTTTTTTTGTACTGTGAAATTTTTCATATCTGTGTACCTTTGCATGTATTACTCCTCAAATATATATGGAGCTGCTTTTTTGTATTGATTAGTTTGGTTTTCTTCTTTGCATAAATATTGTACCATATCAGATCTCTTTACCCATGTCCATGTTTTCTTTTTTATACCTTTCAAAAATCTCTAGGTTTTATTCTTTATGTTTTCGTACTTCCTCTGTCACTTCTTTTTCCAAACAGCCCAAAGTTTCTTGGGCTATATAATGTTTTTTTCTGGATCTGTAGTATCAATGAACACAAATTTGATTTGAAGCTTTTGGCATTTCTTCTTCAAGTATTTTTCTTTCCTCTAATTTCTCTCTTAATCTTTTTCAATATCTTCTGTCTGGAAATTCAGGGCTTCTTGTGCAATAGTAACAATACATTCTTTCTTATTTATCCACAATAGTCCACTCTATCATCTTTCTGGCACTTTTTTTGGCCTGTCAGTATTTGTTCGTTTTATGGACTACTACTTCCTTCTACAACAGAGGGGCCATCCTCCCCCTGAGCTTGGTCTGGCACCATTACAGGAATGATTCATGTCTTGAAGATTCTACACTGTCAGTTCTTCCAGTCCTGTTACCAGTGCGCCTACCAAGATTGGGCACTTTTATTTATTCTGGGACTTGGGCACCCAGCTGTCTTTAATGTTTTAACCTACTTTTGTCTATGATATATGCTCTATAAAATGCAGTCTATATATCAGTGTCATCTTGGTTAGATTTTGTAAAAATATGGTCCACCACATGAAAGTAGTCACCAAGACTTCAGATTAAATTAAATTACAGCAATTCTACTCACCTTTCCTTGCTGATTTCATCATCTCTCCATTCAGACTGCATTGCCCTGCAGTTTGGTACATATGTTACACTTACATATGGTAGATTTAAGATCAGTCTGCCGAATCATGTGCTTGTTTCGTTCATTGTTCTGCAGCTTGGTAACACTATATTCTATCTTTAAACTATGCTATAGATCTTATGTCTGCATTTGATAAATATATCTCAAATGGTGTAATTAAAGTATTGAATAGTATTTTAGAAACAGGAAACAGAATTTATATTACAACAAACAAGTGACAAAAAAAACTTCACACATGATCTGTTAGTGATACCATGAGCCAAAAAGAACATAAGACCACTGTCAAAGGCTAGGGTAATGTGTGGCTTATCTGATCATTTCACAAGAGTCACTTACATGTAGTTTTCTATAGCATTTTGCTACAATTAGCAAGGATAGATGTAAATGTGCTAGGATGCTTTCTTTACTGGCAGGGTGCCCTTTAATGAGTACTTTTACACACCATTCCTTTTTGAAGCAGTTATTAATTACTCATATATGCCTGTAGAAGAACATGTTTCTGTTGCACTGCCAGACAAAGTTCTAATTTCCTAAAGTATTAACATATTGGGTTTATATTAAAACCACGAAATCTGAAATCCATGAATGCAATTACATTGACACATAAACGTCGATCTACTAAAACAGCGAACTATGGAAATGTCGAAAATCAGAATGCCGAACGTATTTCCGGAAGCAACAGTGCCATACAGGTAAGTTAAACCTAACTAAACAAACCTAATGGAACACACTTTTCCAAACGTTTCTGTAGGGGGGGCAAGCCCCCATGAACCCCCACACCCCCCTACTTAAATATACCAACTCCAAGACCGCACTACAGTGGGGAAAATAATCTATTTCCTCATCCCCACGATCACCCTGCTGGCCAAGGAAATTCATTCAGCGTTCTGATTTTCGACGTTTCCGTAGTTTGCTGTTTTAGTAGATCAACATTTAGGTGTTGATGTAATTGTATTTGTGGATTTCAGCTTTCGTGGTTTTAAAATAGACCCAACATATTAATGATTTAAGAATACGCACTTTTTAAAATAAGTTTGAGTAAAAGGTTTGCAAAGAAAAGAAACCAAAGAGTAGAAGTGGTGAAACACACAAGTATAATGAACTGGGGGGGATCTTAAATAATTTAGGTCATTAACAAGTAATCCAAGGATGAAGAGCTTCAACATGCTGTGCAAAAATATTTAATTATTTCAGCTGGCGCATACCCTATACTAGGTCACTGATGTGGATCCTGAGAATTTCTGCATCTGAATTATTTTGTAAATTTATTGTATTATCATTTGTTGAGCAGGTTAGGCCCGGTGTGGACCTTGAGAATTTCTGCATCTGAATTATTTTGTAAATTTATTGTATTATCATTTGTTGAGCAGGTTAGGCAGATTAAGCTACTGATGTCATTTCAGTGCAGATTTGAAACAGGGGTGTTAGGATGTCATAATGGCTAAGATGTATACGTTACAAACACAAAGTGCAGGGTTTGATTCTCACATGCGGTAAATGGCTAGGGTTAAAATGGCTTGTAAGGGCAGTTAGTCTCATACGATCCTGTGGTATTTATACTGTGATGGGAAATTTGGCTACGGTAATAGGGAACTTCCACTACTCTTTTTGATAGGTGTCATGCGATCTTTGTTATTTTCAACTGAGCTACCAACAACTCAATCAGATAGGGCCATGGTTTAAGATCCCATCTGAAGGATGATACACTTAGAGGTGCAGCACCCTCTCATCAGAAGGACGACACACTAAGAGATGCAGTACCCTCTCATTGGAAGGATGACACACCCAGTGGTGCAGTGATCTCTCATTGCAAGAACGACACACTCAAAGGTGCAGCACCATCACATCTGATGGATGACACCCTCAGAGGTGGAGCACCCCCATCTGAAGAATGACACCCTCAGAGGTGCAGTACCCTCTCATCAGAAAAGCAACACACTCAGAGGTGCAGTACCCCTAATGATGCACAGCACTGTCAGCAATCCATCTGTCTGTTGTGGGAATAGAACCCACTGCCTTCTTTTAGAAAAGGTGAGTGTGCATACCAGTTTTACCACAAACCCAGATATTCTTTCACATTCGTTCGACTGTTTTTCACAGTTGCAGATACTGCACTTGCAATGTGCAAAATTCTAAAGAGGACAGTGAGACAGATTCCAAAAGACTTTGGGGTGGAGCAACATGCTCAAATGAGTGTGCTACTCCTCACCTGATTCCAAAAACCAGAGCTCCTTCAGTTCCCATTCAGCATATGCTAATGTCGACTGATGGAGATCTGTGTCTGATTTCCAAAAGGGGAATCTAGGTTGGCACACCAAACAAATTCAGCACTGTACACTGAAAAGCTCACCAATGTACAAAGACAAGTCAATGCTGAAGCCCACTGAAATAAGAGTGGTCCTCATTGAGGCAGAAGCTCCAAATTTATGTAGAAGATGTTACTGCAAGCAGTATGAGGTGGACAATACTGCCTACAGTACCTAGTTCTAGATTCAGGTGTATTACTGGATGGACAATACTGCCTACAGTGCCTAGCTCTACATTCAGGTGTATTACTGGATAGACAATACTGCCTACAGTGCCTAGTTCTACATTCAGGTGTATTACTGGATGGACAATATTGCCTTCAGTACCTAGTTCTACATTCAGGTGTATTACTGGATGGACAATATTGCCTTCAGTACCTTGTTCTACAGTCAGGTGTATTACTGGATGGACAATACTGCCTACAGTACCTAGTTCTACATTCAGGTGTATTACTGGATGGAAAATACTGCCTACAGTACCTAGTTCTACATTCAGGTGTATTACTGGATGGACAATACTGCCTACAGTACCTAGTTCTACATTTGGGTGTATTACTGGATGGACAATACTGCCTACAGTACCTAGTTCTACATTTGGGTGTATTACTGGATGGACAATACTGCCTACATATCTAGTTCTACACATTTGGGTGTGTACTGGATGATGGACCTATGGTACCTAACGTTCTATTTCAAGGTGTATTACTAGATGGATAATACTGCCTACATATCTAGTTCTACATTCAGGTGTATTACTGGATGGACAATACTGCCTACAGTACCTAGTTCTACATTCAGGTGCATTACTGGATGGACAATACTGCCTACAGTACCTAGTTCTGCATTCAGGTGTATTACTGGATGGACAATACTGCCTACAGTACCTAGTTCTGCATTTAGGTGTATTACTGGATGGACAATACTGCCTACAGTACCTAGTTCTGCATTCAGGTGTATTACTGGATGGACAATACTGCCTACAGTACCTAGTTCTACGTTCAGGTGTATTACTGGATGGACAATACTGCCTACAGTACCTAGTTCTACATTCAGGTGTATTACTGGATGGACAGTACTGCCTACAGTACGTTCTGCATTCAGGTGTATTACTGGATGGACAATACTGCCTACAGTACCTAGTTCTACATTCAGGTATATTACTGGATGGACAATACTGCCTACAGTACCTAGTTCTACATTCAGGTGTATTACTGGATGGACAATACTGCCTATAGTGGGTCTGTATCACTTTGTCAAACAAACTATTTATCAAATACCTCTTTGTCAAACTTTATTTATCGAAAGTTAATCCATCGAATGTACATTTTAGCAAATTTTTTTCCCAGGGAAAAAAAAATAGTTAGCCAATCAAACATAAAATAAAAAATGACACCGCAAGAACTGAACTGAGACAATAAATCCAACCACAGGACCACCAGAGTGACTTTGTTAAGCGCTTTCACTCACTTTAATGCACATGAGCTTCATCAGAACAAACATTACATTCATTACAAGCTGCTTAAATACCACAGGATATCAAATCACACGACTTTCCATATAAAAACCTTAAAGTAACCTTTCTGTTTATATTCAAATGTTTTTTTTAAATAAATAATATTGATCAAATAATTAATGTACATATTTCTGACTTAACAACATATAATCTAATGATTTAAATATATATATATATATATATATGTATAAATTAACAAATAAAAATTGAATTTATACAATTATTTAATTCTGGCCATCTGCAGAAAACATTTCATGTTGACTGTCCCATTGAGGCCAGGAGGTTCATCAGCTGTTAACAATACTTGCCACAAACTTTCCTTACACTCCAAAAGTGTCTTATAGTGCCCAGAGAACAAGTCAGTGTCGACCCTTTCCAAAACAAAAAAAGAAAACTTCTTACACAAAACACATTCCGTGGCATGAACAGTGAGAGCATTGTTGACATCTTTTTTCTTTATGGCTAAACTATGCTCATAAATTCTTTTGTTTAATGCTCTAATAGTTTTCCCAATATAAAATTTTTGGCATGTATCACATGTTGCACACTATACCACATTGGTCGTACTACAATCATATCGCGCTGTAGCCACAAACTTTCTTTTTAAATGTTTAATTCTAAGCTAGACACATTACTAATGTATCTACACTGTGTGCATCTACCACATGAAAAACTTCCAACTGAACAAATCACTGAACTTGTGATCTGATTTCTCTTGGATACTAGAATTTGCTTAATACTAGTGACCTTTTTGTATCACAAAAATGGCTTCTCACCTAAAATCTTGACTAATTCTGTATTGAACATTATTACCTTCCAATGTTCCATGAGAATATTTCTTATTACACTCATCTCATTACAAATACGTATAGGAAAAGCTAACGTAAAATTCATATATCCATTATTTGTAACTCTGTGAGATGCAACCCTTAGAGTCACATTGTTGTCCAAAATTGGACTTGCAGAAGTCACTCTAAGCTGTTTACCTTCCTGAACTATCTTGCAAAGCCAGTTCAAATCATAACCTCTTTATTGAAAAAAGCTTAACAATTTATCTACCTCTTCTAAAAAAATCGAATGTTCAGTGGTCAATCTACTGAGTCATATGAACTGACCTTTGACAACCCCACATTTCATATGAACAGGATATAAACTCTCTCTGTGTAAATATTGATTGACAAAGGTATTTTCTAAATACCTGACTTTGAAATCTCAGTGTGTTGATGTCAAAGGTGAGATGTAAATCCAAAAAATGTATGGAGTCCCCAAAACTACCAATAATAAAATTCAAAATGGTAGTACTACTATTAAGATGCTACAAAGAGTAGACAACTGTCATAGCCGCCCTTCCAAAGAAAAATTAAATCATCTATGTATCGCCTGTAAAATAAAATATTTTCTACAAAAGGCACCACATAAAGATGTTTCAATTCCCAAAGGGCCATGACAATGTTGGCAAATGAAGGTGCTACTCTAGACCCCATAGCTACCCCAGATATTTGTTGAAAAAATCTCTTGCCAAATTTGAAAAAATGTTGGTAAGAACTAATTCCAAGGGCAGCCATGGTGGTGCAGTGGTTAGCATTGTAGCCTCACAGCAAGAGGTTCTCCGGTTCGATCCTTGGCTGGGGTGCCTTCTGTGCAGAGTCTGCATGTCCTCCCTGTGGTCACGTGGATTTCCTCCGGGTGCTCCGATTTCCTCCCACATCCCAAAGACATGCAGTAGGTGGATTGGGCACTCTAAATTGGCCCTAGGTGAGAGTGCTTGTGTGTTTGTGCCTTCTGTGGAAGGTTGGGTGCCAGGCTGGCAACTCAACACTGTGAAACTCCACTGCCAATCATGAGCGGACAGGTGATCCGCTGTGGCGACCCTTAACTGGGAAAAGCCAAAAGAAGAAGAGTGGTAAAAACTAACTCCATAAGTATACAAGCAGTGTTGATCATAACATTTTCAAGGGCTGTATACTCTGTCAAATATTCTCTCAGATATTCCAGGCCAACCTCTCAATCTATGCTAGTATATAATGAAGTAACATCTAAACTAGCAAAATAAACAGAAGAAGAAGAAACGTTTGCCACATTCAGCTCATTTAACAATTCTAGTAAATGCCAAGAATCTTGTAAATAAAACCTAGATTTCTGAACCAGTGGATTAAAGATGCTGTCAAGCCAAACTGAAATGGGCTCTGTCTTAGAGTACGATGCAGATACAATAGGCCTAAAAGGGGGACAGGTACGATTTTTATGTACTTTGGGAATACCAAACATCACAGCCATTTTGGGGTATTCCACTTGTAAAAACCTGTAAGTATCAAAGTCTGTGCTGATATCACAAAATAAATTGAATAAAATAGTATCCAAATGTCTAAAGCAGCTGAGGATGTATTCACTACTAACTGCTTTATAACAATTGTCATCAGCAAGTAAAGAAAGCATAGCTTGTTCATAAGAAGTAGTCTTCATATCCACTAATGAACCCCCCTCCCCTTATCTGCTTTCATAACTCTAACTTCATTGTTGTTACTTAAATTAAACAGAGCCTTTCTTTCCCCTTCAGGCAAATTAGAATCAAACATATAACTTTTCATAGTTCTAAACTGTTTTCACAAAGTGTACCAAACATTTGAATGGTAGAATTTAAAGCTGGATTGTAAGTGCTGTTCTTTTTAAACACAGTTGTCACAGTTTGAACATTAGGAATGTTGTCAAAAATAAAGCTTAGATTCAATTTCCTGAGGTATAATCTAAAATCCACAATTAATCTAGGAATATTCACTGCATTAGTAGGAACAAAGAAAAAAACTTTTTTCAAAACAGAAATAACATCACTGTCCAGTGTATCACCAGTCAGATTCAATACTTCTATATCAAAAGTCAATTCTTTCTCCAGTTCCTCCCTTTCACATTGTTCTTGTTGTTCTCTTGTTGTGTCCACTTGGGAGTCTTTTTGTTCCCTGTGGAGTCCACTAAAATGGACCAAAATCATTACTGCTGTTTCCTTTGTTATTGTTAGATACTTGAGTAGAATGACCATTAGTATTAACATTACTAGTAATGTCAGGGCAGTCAGAATTATCAGTCAATGCAGCTGAATTGTTATAACTGCTGTCGGTGTTATTAACAACAGTTTTGGTGATTGTAGGTTGAAAATATTTCCTACCTTGAATGTTGTTGTTAAATTTAAGAGGATATGCTGTCCCATTAGAGTATGCTTGTAAATCTCTAATAAGCTTACCCCGTTTTCTGACTACTATTGATGCTTTGTGCCGATCCACTTTAACACTGATACTGCAATAGAAAGTGTTAAAGAAAGAAAAACTAGGATAAAACTTGATGTTTTTGTCTAAAATCTCTAATTCATCTTTCATGACAGAAATATCTTTGATGTATTGAACTATCAAAGGCTTCATAATGGAAATCCCAGTTGTGTTAAACATGTCCACTACTTCTTTATATAACAAGTCACCTTCCTTAACACAGTTTGGAAATTTGAAAACTCTTAGGCCTTGTGGGACACACCCACGCCTAATGTTTTCTTCAAAATACAAACTTTTCAACTGTAAAGAAGCTATCTTAGTAGCCAACCATTCTAGTTTGAATATATTATCTTTACAAAGTTCAAAATCTTGGTCTTCATTACAAATGTTGTTATTACTTAATTGTGAAGAGCCAACACTGTCTTTGACATCTGAAAATGGATTAGAACTGTTAGAAAACAAATTGTTGATCAAATCACCTCCATTAGAATCTGAAACTACTGTAAAAGTTCCATTTCTTTCGCTCGAACTAAGCGACCGGCATCCATTGTTGGAAACATTCCTTTTGGGAGCAGGACCAACCCCTTCACATATAGCACGCCTTCCTATATTCTGTGCTTGGTTGCCGGAATCCCCAGTCGAGCCTGATAGTCTGGTAAACCCATCACGAATAGTATAAGTGATGATAGAAACCAATTGATTTGAAACCCCACCTGAATCTCCTGGTGTGGGGTGTATGGTTAAATTAAGGTTACAGTCCTGGGAAGAATCGCCTCCAGTCATGGTGCAACGCAAACACAATAGTTAAAACTCAAATAAACTAGACCAAAAACAAAATAAAAAAATGACACAGAAAGAACTGAACTGAGACAATAAATCCAACCACAGGACCACCAGAGTAGCTTTGTTAAGCACTTTCACTCACTTTAATGTGCATGAGCTTCATCATAACAAACATTACATTCATTGCAAACTGCTGAAATACCACGATATCAAATCACATGACTTTCCATTTAAAAACCTTAAAGTAACCTTTCTATTTATATTCAAATGTTTTTTTTTTAAATAAATAATATTGATCAAATAATTAATGTATATATTTCTGACTTAACAACATATAATCTAATGATTTAAATATATATATATATATATATATATATATATATATATATATATATATATATATATATATGTATAAATTATCAAATAAAAATTGAATTTATACAATTATTTAATTCTCGCCATCTGCAGAAAACATTTCATGTTGACTGCCCCATTGAGGCCAGGACGTTCATCAGCTGTTAACAATACTTGCCACAAACTTTCCTTACACTCCAAAAGTGTCTTATAGTCGCCAAAGAACAAGTCAATGTCAACCCTTTCCAAAACAAAAAAAAAACTTCTTACACAAAACACATTCCGTGGCATGAACAGCGAGAGCATTGTTGAGATCTTTTTTCATTATGGCTAAACTATGCTCATAAATTCTTTTGTTTAATGCTCTATAGTTTTCCCAATATAAAATTTTTGGCATGTATCACATGTTGCACACTATACCACATTGGTCGCACTACAATCATATCGCGCTCTAGAATATAGAATTATTTTGTAAATTTATTGTATTATCATTTGTTAGCAGGTTAAGCCCGATGTGGATCTTGAGAATTTCTGCATCTGAATTATTTTGTAAATTTATTGTATTATCATTTGTTGAGCAGGTTAGGCCCATTAAGCTACTGATGTCATTTCAGTGCAGATTTGAAACAGGGGTATTAGGATGTCATAATGGCTAAGATGTATACGTTACAAACACAAAGTGCAGGGTTTGATTCTCACATGCGGTAAATGGCTAGGGTTAAAATGGCTTGTAAGGGCAGTTAGTCTCATACGATCCTGTGGTATTTATACTGTGATGGGAAATTTGGCTACGGTAATAGGGAACTTCCACTACTCTTTTTGATAGGTGTCATGCGATCTTTGTTATTTTCAACTGAGCTACCAACAACTCAATCAGATAGGGCCATGGTTTAAGATCCCATCTGAAGGATGACACACTCAGAGGTGCAGCACCCTCTCATCAGAAGGACGACACACTAAGAGATGCAGTACCCTCTCACTGGAAGGACAACACACTCAGAGGTGCAGCCCCCTCTCATCGGAAGGATGACACACCCAGTGGTGCAGTGATCTCTCATTGCAAGAACGACACACTCAAAGGTGCAGCACCCTCACATCTGATGGATGACACCCTCAGAGGTGGAGCACCCCCATCTGAAGAATGACACCCTCAGAGATGCAGTACCCTCTCATCAGAAGGGCAACACACTCAGAGGTGCAGTACCCCTTATGCTGCAATGCACTGTCAGCAATCCATCTTTCTGGTGTTGGAATAGAACCCACTGCCTTCTTTTAGAAAAGGTGAGTGTGCATACCAGTTTTACCACAAACCCAGATATTCTTTCACATTCATTCGACTGTTTTTCACAGTTGCAGATACTGCACTTGCAATGTGCAAAATTCTAAAGAGGACAGTGAGACAGATTCCAAAAGACTTTGGGGTGGAGCAACATGCTCAAATGAGTGTGCTACTCCTCACCTGATTCCAAAAAACAGAGCTCCTTTAGTTCCCATTCAGCATATGCTAATGTGGACTGATGGAGATCTGTGTCTGATTTTAAAAGGGGAATCTAGGTTGGCACACCAAACAAATTCAGCACTGTAACCTGAAAAGCTCACCAATGTACAAAGACAAGTCAATGCTGAAGCCCACTGAAATAAGAGTGGTCCTCATTGAGGCAGAAGCTCCAAATTTATGTAGAAGATGTTACTGCAAGCAGTATGAGGTGGACAATACTGCCTACAGTACCTAGTTCTAGATTCAGGTGTATTACTGGATGGACAATACTGCCTACAGTGCCTAGCTCTACATTCAGGTGTATTACTGGATAGACAATACTGCCTACAGTGCCTAGTTCTACATTCAGGTGTATTACTGGATGGACAATACTGCCTACAGTACCTAGTTCTACATTCAGGTGCATTACTAGATGGATAATACTGCCTACAGTACCTAGTTCTACATTCAGGTGCATTACTGGATGGGCAATACTGCCTGCAGTACCTAGTTCTACATTCAGGTGCATTACTGGATGGACAATACTGCCTACAGTACCTAGCTCTACATTCAGGTGTATTACTGGATGGACAATACTGCCTACAGTACCTAGTTCTACATTCAGGTGCATTACTGGATGGACAATACTGCCTACAGTAGCTAGTTCTACATTCAGGTGTATTACTGGATGGACAATACTGGCTACAGCACCTAGTTCTACATTCAGGTGTATTACTGGATGGACAATACTGCCTACAGTACCTAGTTCTACATTCCGGTGCATTACTAGATGGACAATACTGCCTGCAGTACCTAGTTCTACATTCAGGTGTATTACTGGATGGACAATAATGCCTACAGTACCTAGTTCTACATTCAGGTGTATTACTGGATGGACAATACTGCCTGCAGCACCTAGTTCTACATTCAGGTGTATTACTGGATGGACAACACTGCCTACAGTACCTAGTTCTACATTCAGGTGTATTACTGGATGGACAATACTGCCTACAGTACCTAGTTCTACATTCAGGTGTTATTACTGGATGGACAATACTGCCTACGGTACTTAGTTCTACATTCAGGTGTATTAATGGATGGACAATACTGCCTACAGTGCCTAGTTCTACATTCAGGTGTATTACTGGATGGACAATACTGCCTACAGTACCTAGTTCTACATTCAGGTGTATTAATGGATGGACAATACTGCCTATAGTGGGTCTGTATCACTTTGTCAAACAAACTACTTATCAAATACCTCTTTGTCAAACTTTATTTATCGAAAGTTAATCCATTGAATGCACATTTTAGCAATTTTTTTTTCCCAGGGAAAATAAAATATAGCCAATCAAACATCACAAAAAACACAACATTTAAAACCCACCCAGGTAGGGGGCTCCACACTCCCCAACTAAATATACCAATTCTGAGATTGCACTACAGTGGGGAAAAGCCAAAAACCTGATGATGGGCAACTATTGTTTCTCCCTGAGAATAAAATCACTAAAGCGAGCATTCGATGGATTAAGATTCGATGAATACATTTCGACAAAGAGGTGTTCAATAAACAGTTTATTCAACAAATTGATAGGGACCCATCTATAGTACCTAGTTTTACATTCAGGTGTATTACAGGTTGAAAAATACTGAGTGCAATACCTAGTTCTACACAGAGATGCATTACAGGGTGGGAAATACTACCTGCAGTACCTAGTTATACATACATGTCTGCTATGAGGTGGGAACTTTAGCTTGCAGTACCTAGGTCCTCATATAGCTGTGTTATGAGGTGGGAAGTTCAACCTGCAGTACCTAGCTCCATATATAGGGGTGATATGAGATGGGAAGTTCTGTCTGCAGTACCTTGCTCCATATATAGGTGTGTTATGAGATGGGAAGTTCTGTCTGCAATACCTTGCTCCACATATAGGTGTATTATGAGGTGGGATCTTCCACCTGCAGTACCTAGCTCCACATATAGGTATGTTATGAGATAAGTAGTTCTACCTGCAGTACCATGCTCCACATATATGTATGTTATGAGTTAAGAAGTTCTACCTGCAGTACCTAGCTCCACATATAGGTGTGATATGAGATGTGAAGTTCTGCCTGCAGTACCTAGCTCCATATATAGGTGTTTTATGAGATGGGAAGTTCTGCCTGCAGTACCTAGCTCCATTTAGAGGTGTGTTATGAAATGGGAAGTTCTATCTGTAGTACCTCGCTCCATATACAGGTCTGTTATGAGATGGAAAGTTCTACCTGCAGTACCTAACTCCACATATAGGTTTGTTATGAGATGGGAAGTTATGCCTGCAGTACCTAGCTCCACGTATAGGTGTGTTATATTTATTTTATTTATTTTACATTTGTTAACCAGGAGAGTCCAACTGGACACAGGTCCATTTTCAGCTGAGGCCCAGGGAGAAAAGCTCCAAGTTAGTTAAGTTACAAGTTGGTTCAACAAGTTGGTACAGATGCAATCAGCATCAACAGAGAGAGAGATCAACATCAACATAATACAAAGGTTATATGTACATTAATACTGGATTCTAAGTCTATACAGTCATAAAGAATTTTTTTTTTATCTAATAGGGAGAGCATCAAGAGAGCAGGCCTTTAATAGGGAAAAGAAGCCTAGAGCTGATAGGGCTGTTTAATTGTTAGGATACAATTTGATAAATAGTATTAGAATAGGAGGTTACTATTTATTAGGGTTCAGTTTTGTAAGGTACAGTTCTTAATTCCTATAGGTATAGAGGCTGATTCTACACGGAACTTGACAGTGCTTTGTAGAATTCAACATAGATTGGTGGAGATCTTAATGATTTGCCATGGTCTGGCTTTATATGATGGGAAGTTCTGCCTGCAGTACCTAACCCCACATATAGGTGTGTCATGAGATGGGAAGTTCTGCCTGCAGTACCTAACTCCACATATAGGTGTGTTATGAGATGGGAAGTTCTGCCTGCAGTACCTAATTTATTTATTTGTTTATTTCAGTTTGTTGACTGGGGATGTCCACTGGGACACAAAGACCCCATTTTCAGTGGAGGCCCGGGGAGTAAAGCTCCAAATGAACAGTTACAGAGAAACAATACATACAATAAAGTTTGTCAAGCAAAATGCAGCATTCAATACAAAATAGATGTGGTAAAACATACAGTACAGTACAATAACAGATAAAGTGAATGTGTTATAAAGATTTTGATAATGACAAATAAGAATACCTTTTTTTTGGCAGATTAGGAGATCATTTTGAGTGGGATACAGATGTGGCTACAGTAGAAAACAGATGTGGCTACAGTAGAAAACTGCCCAGCTGGGATGAAAAGAGGTGATTGCAGTAGTTGTTGTAGCAGATGGTGGAGACATTAGTGGTTAGATGGGCAAATTTAAGTTGAGGAGTGGGATGGGCTTAGCCATTTAGTAGTAAGATAGGAGAATAAGAGGGATTTAAATTTGGTGTGATTGGGGGTATTCCGAAGGGTGTGAGGGAGAGGGTTTCAAAGTTTAGAAATGGAGCAGGAGAGAAGGAGTTGTCCAGGGGGTCGAGAGGGTTTGTAGATTTATCAGAGGTTTTGGTTTTCTGATCTGAGTGAGTGATTAGGGATGTAGGGACTTAGTGCAGTAGAGAGAGATGGGCAGCTAGTGGACTTGTGGATGAGCTTGTGGGCGTTAGTGAGTCTAAGTAAGATCAGGTAACTGGGAAGTTCGAGACACTGTAGAGTGAGGAGAGAGTGGCAGTGGTGGGACGAGTTTTTTGAGTTGGTAGCAAATGTGCTTGTTTTATTATAGCATGATGTGAGTTTATATTGTAAACCGAGTTGGAGATTGTTTATCAGGGGCACCGTATATAAGAGAGGGGAGCAAGTAGGAGGAAGCTAAGGTTTTTCTGGTGGAGGGGGAGAGTTAGTGGCTGTGTCTGTATGTAAGCCCTACTTTTTGGTGTTTTTTTTAATGGTGGATTGAATATGGGTGTCAAATTTTAGGTGCTCGTCAATAATGACACCAAAGACTTTGGTATTTGAAACAATTTCAATTGGAATGTTGTTGTTACTGAGTACTGAGAAAGAGTTTATGTCTATAGGGGAGAGTCTAGCAGGGGAAAAGATCATCAGCTTGGTCTTATTAGTATTAATGGCAAGGTGATTAGCTTGCCCTTAGCTAACTCTAGATATACAGGTGTTATGAGATGGAAAGTTCTGCCTGCATTACCTAACTTTACATATAGGTCTTTTATGAGATGGGAAGTTCTGCCTGCAGTACCTAGCTCCATATATACGTGTGTTATGAGATGGGAAGTTCTGCTCATATATACATGTGTTATGAGATGGGAGGTTCCGCCTGCAGTACCTAGCTCCATATTATATATATATATATATATATATATATATATATATATATATATATATATATATATATATATGGGGCTACTGCTCTACATCAAAAGAGCACTTCTTTGAAATAGAGCAGGAGACCCACACCAGCAAAAGTTCAGTTCAATGAAAGTGCACTTTCACTGAAGTGTAGTTCCACAGTGACCACAACCCCCCCCCACTAAAACATGTTTTTGCAGGGGGCAAGCCCCCCTGCACCTCCCATAATGAGGCTGTGCCCTCCACACCCCCTTACTTAAATATATCAACTCAGAGATCACACTACAGTGGGGAAAAGGGAATATTCCCATTCTGCCCTGTAGTGTGACTGCCAAAGTCAATGTTTGAAATTTCACAACTTCGAAAACGTGGACTCGGTGAAGTGGGCTCGAAGAAGTGAAACTTCGAACATCTGCACGGATCCCATATATATATATATATATATATATATATATATATATATATATATATATAGATTCATAGGTAGGTACTAGGCTATTGGCCCTGGGGCCTATACAAGCCCAGCCAAAAAAGGTACCCTGGCTTTTGCCACCCAAGAAAATTATTTTCTTGTGCCACTGTCGAGCAGAGCCATAGAAGTGATCCCCGGGGTGAATTTACTATTTCCCATCCAATCTTCAAGATTCTTCTTGAAGAGTGCTAATGAGGAGTTTTGTTTGATATAGATAGGTAGTTTATTCCAGAGTATGGGAAGTGTCTGGGACAGGAATCTATCCCTCCGGTATGTTCTGTTTATTGTGGTGACAAGGTTTAGTTCCATAGAGCATGTAGCTCAGAGGGATTTCTTTAAGTGGAGCATGTTCAACAGCTCTGGGTTTGATATAGCTTTGTATGTTAGGCAGAGATCGCCTCTGAATAGATGATATGCAATCGAGTAAAGCTGAAGTTTTTTGAGAAGGTCTGCATAGGGCATCTGTTTGAGGCTGGTAATCCTCTTTGTGAGCTAGTTCTGCGGCCTTTCCAGTTGTTGTAGATGTCTTGTGAGGTACATACCAAAAGGGGCATTGTACTCTATAATGGGTCTAATGATTGATGAGTAGAGGGGAACAATGACCTCTTTTTTTCTGGATGAGAAACCTTTTGTGATGAGGTGTGTCACG
>NC_056729.1:1840280420-1840470420 GCF_019279795.1 Protopterus annectens | reverse complement strand
GGTGAATGGAGGGATGCAACAGTCGTAGGATTGTAAGGGGCCTAAACAGATTACATGCCAGTTGAATGGAGGGATGCAACAGTTGTAGGATTGTAAGGGGCCTAAACAGATTACATGCCAGGTGAATGGAGGGATGCAAAAGTCATAGGATTGTAAGGGGCCTAAACAGATTACATGCCAGGTGAATGGAGGGATGCAGCAGTCGTAGGATTGCAAGGGGCCTAAACAGGTTACATGCCAGGTGAATGGAGGGATGCAACAGTCGTAGGGATTGTAAAGGCCTAAACAGATTACATGCCAGGTGAATGGAGGGATGCAACAGTCGTAGGATTGTAAGGGGCCTAAACAGATTACATGCCAGGTGAATGGAGGGATGCAACAGTCGTAGGATTGTAAGGGGCCTAAACAGATTACATGCCAGGTGAATGGAGGGATGCAACAGTCGTAGGATTGTAAGGGGCCTAAACAGATTACATGCCAGGTGAATGGAGGGATGCAACAGTCGTAGGAATGTAAGGGGCCTAAACAGATTACATGCCAGGTGAATGGAGGGATGCAACAGTCGTAGGATTGCAAGGGGCCTAAACAGGTTACATGCCAGGTGAATGGAGGGATGCAACAGTCGTAAGATTGTAAGGGGCCTAAACAGATTACATGCCAGGTGAATGGAGGGATGCAACAGTCATAGGATTGTAAGGGGCCTAAATAGATTACATGCCAGGTGAATGGAGGGATGCAGCAGTCGTAGGATTGTAAGGGGCCTAAACAGATTACATGCCAAGTGAATGGAGGGCTGTAACTGTCATCCCTTTGCATAAAAGTGGATCATCAACTGACTCCTTGAATTACATATGCATCATTCTGAATAGTCTAATATGCAAAGCCTTGGAAAGAATTATCATGGAAATGATCAACACGGACATCAGCAACCTACATCCCAGTTTGCCTTTGTTAAGGAAAGGTCTTTCCTAATTAACTTAGTAGACTTCTTTAAGAGGGCCACTATGGCTATGAACAGCAGAAAAATGGTGCATACTGCCTATCTTGACCTGGCTTAGGTGTCTGATACAATATTCCAGTCAGGTATTGTTGGCAAACTCCAAGAATTAGGCAGGAATCCCTACATAACTCTCCAGATTGCCAGATGGCTCACTGATAGGACCCAAGAAGTCAGGATCAGTGAGACCACGTCTGCCAAGAGACTGGTCACCAGTGGAGTACCACAGAGCTCTGTTTTGACTCTGCTTCTGTTTAACACCTACTTCTTAGAAGTCAAGACTAATGTCAAAGGCCTCTGGCTCACCAAGTTCATAGATGACTGTAAACTGGAAGTTATCATAGATTTCCCTCATGACACCAGCACCCCACAAGAGGGACTAACACAAACAAATGAGTGGTGTGACAACCGCAGTTTAAAACTCAATGCAAAGAAATACATTATAGTGCTCTTTGGGAAATCATCCACCCAAGCTAATTACTTCATCAATAAATCACCCCTAAGAGTTGACCTGATAGTTGGGGATCTTGGAACATATGTAGACAGTAATCTAGTATTTAAACAAGATGAACTAAGGTAGTAAGAAAATAATTTTATTTCATCCTACTCATAAACAATGTTATGGCATCTAGATCCAGAGAAGTTATAGTACCAGTCTACTCAGCCCTTATCAGACCCATCATTGAGTTCAGTGCCCCTTTTGCCATGTACCTTACCAAGTACTTGCAACAACTGGATCACCATCAAAGGTTCCTCACCAGGAGAATCACCAGAAGGATCAACACTAAAACATGAACAAATGCAAGTAAAGAATACTTCAGAAGACTTAAATTAATCCTGAAAACAGCTTTGGCATCTAGGAACAAAATCCAAGCCGTAAACCAATGTACTCTTCCTGTCTTAACTTACAGATTTGGAGTGACTGACTGGCCCCAACATGTGTTGAACAGGGTAGACAGGAAAACAGGAAGGATGCTTCATGTTCATCAAATGATTTATAAAAATCAGTGCATACAAAGATTATATATTCCCCATTCCGAAGGAGGTATGGGCCTCCTCGAAATTGATTGCATGTATAGATCTGCAATGTTGGGACTACACACATATCTGCTGACCTCACAAGACCAAAACATAGTGAAAGTTTTGAAACATGAAGTCAAGTCAAACACACGTCAAGCAGGAATGGAAATCAAACCAGAAGTAGATAATAATCAGGCAGCAACTGAATGTTCCAGAAAACAAGAGAAAGAATATAAGAGGAAGGATTAGATGAGAAGGCAAGAAATGTGGAAAATGCATAAATATAGTTACAAATACAGAAAATCTCTGGAAGAACCTCATGATCAGCATCAAACCCAGGAATGGTTAAGGAGAAGCAAATTCAAACCAAGAGATGAAAGGTTAATATTGGTGGCCCAAGATAGTGGGCTACTTAGACATCCATTGAACATGTGGGAGAAACAGACAAATGTAGGTTTTGTAAAACAGAATTGAAAACAGTTGCCCACCTCATTGCTAGTTGTGATACATTAATGGCAGGGCTATATACTGAAAGGCATAATAATGTAGCAACACTGTTGCACTGGGGATTGTGTAAACATTATAATACTGAAGTAGCTGAAAAACAGTGGAAACATGAGCCACAAAGCATAATAAAAAATGATGACGTCTACATCACACAACAGTTCAAAAGATAGATGCTAGAAAACCAGATATAGTGGTCCATGAAAAGAAGACAAAAGTAGCATTGATCTTTGAAATCAGTGCTTATGTACACAGAGACACAAAGTCATAAAATACCAGAATTTGCAGGCAGAAATGAGGGCAGTGTGGAAGAAGGATACCCAGACAGTTCCAATAGTAGTAGGAGCAACAGGTCTTATAAAAAATAATTTAAAATTGTACTCAGATATGTTACCAATTCATGTTACTCCATATGAATTGCAGAAGGAGTCATTACTGGGCACATTTTGGGTGCTGCAAAGAGCACTTCTGGCTGACATCAAAGACTGAAACAATACTAACTTCCTGAATTTTAATCATATTTTGATGTAGGAACAGGGTCCATTCCAGTCATGGTATTAGAAACCCAAAAGACTAGAAGAAATTAAAAAAAGTCAGAAGATATAGCCAACCTACTGGCTGACAAATTCAGTTACAACTTTACCCCTCTCTCCCCATCAACTTTCCCTGAGGAAATACCATCAAATATAACTCCCTTGATATAAGTGGGGAGGTAAATTTGGACTCCCAGACCTAGGACAACCACAAGGCATTTATTAGCTATGTCCATAATCCCAAAGTCAGTACACAATTGTGTGCAGAACTCATTGTTAATGTATCCACCTCTACTGAGCCAGGAAGATATAGCAAACCTACTGGCTGACAAATTAATCTCCAACTTCACCCCTTTCTTCCCATCGACCTTCACTCAGGAAATACCATCAAATATAACTCACCATACTATCACTAGGGAACAGGTCTTTAATGCTCTCTCTTGGACCAAAAACACTGCCTCAATGGGCCAAAACAATATCCCATGATCCTTTCTAAATAGCATGAAACATGATCTATCAGTTCGTCTGGAATTGCTGTTTAACTGTAGCCTCCAAACAGACTTTGTGCCTCATGAATGGAGAATAACAATGGAAGCAACCCAGTTTGATTGCATCAAGGGCAGGTTATGCCTACTCAACCTGGTGGACTTCTTTGAGAAGGTCTCCAAAGCAATGGATGAAGGCAAAATGGTTCACACTGCCTACATTGACTTGGCCAAGCCATTTGTCACAATCCCTGACTCAGGCATTGTTGACAAACTTAGGAGGTTAGGTACAAACCCTTATGTTACCTGGTGGATAGCCATCTGGCTCACAGCCAGGATCCAGGAAGTTATAATTGGGGAGTGCACCTCTACAAAGAGGCCAGTCACAAGCAGAGCCCCTCAGGGATCGGTCCTGGGACCACTCCTCTTTAGCATTTACTTCTCTGAAGTTAAGGCCAAAACCAATGGCCTATGGCTGACTACATTTGCAGATAATTGCAAATTAGGAGCCAGCATTGAATAACCCACTGACACAATTGATGTCCAGAAAGGGCTGACACAGACGAATACCTGGTGCCAGAGCCATGGACTAAAACTAAATGCCAAAAAATGCATACTAGTATCTTTCATGAAGTCTTCCAACCCTATCATATTGACAACACACCTCTAAGAGATGACCCCCATAGTCAGAGACTTGGGGACACACAGACATTAATCTCGCCTTTGAACTTCATGTTTCTACAGTAGTGAGGAAATCATTCTATGTTGTTCAACTTGTAAACAAAGGTATGGCATCTAGGTCCAAGAAAGTCATTGTTCCACTGTATTCAGCATTCATCAGAGCTATCATTGAGTACAATGTCCCATTTGGTATGTAACTAACCAGGCATATCCAACAACTGGAACATCCACAGAGGCTTCTCACTAAAAGAATACAGGGTGTGAGAAATGTCTTATGCAGACTGCTTCAAGGCTCTATCATTGTATTCTGTCTCCTACAGGCTTTTGAGGGGAGATCTATGCCTGGCGTACAGGGCATTGTCAGACCCCACTCTGATGGACCTCTTGCATATCTGCAAAACAAACAGCATTGTTGATAACCTCTTGAGTTTGTCAACAGTTCCCGAGTGGGATATTGTGTCAAATGCCTTGACCGTGTCAAGGTAGACAGTGTTAACTATTTTGCCCTTCTTCATTGCTTTGCTGACCTTCTCAAAGAAGTCCACCAGGTTGCTTAGGCATAACCTGCCCTTGATGAAACCAAACTGGCTTGGGTTCAGTGACTGGAGTTTTCCTTTATCATTATTGATCATTTCCATGATAATTCTTTCCATGGCTTTGTATATGAGACTAGTGAGACTTATGGGTCTGTAGTTCCAGGGTCTCTAGGTGGCCCATCTTTGTGCAGAGGGATGATTGTTTATGTTCTCCATTCCTGAGGTACAAAGCCTGTTTGTAGGCTACAGTTAAATCGCAATTCCAGACGACCTGATAGGTCATGTTTCATGCTATTTAAAAGGCATCCTGGGATGTTGCCTTAGACCACTGATGCAGTGTTCTTGGCCTTAGAGAAAGCATTGAAGACCTGTTCCCTAGTGATAACCCCACATAAACACACCTTAACTACCCCCCCATCAACACTTACTACATATCTCAGCCCCATATACAACAACTTATATCTGGAACCTAAATACCATCGTCTCTACAAAACTGGACTTGAGGTTTGTAAAGCAATTCATACCCCTCCAAATGACACTAATACTGAAATTATTATCTCCAAATTCTCCCTCAATCCACCCAAAACCATTAATATTATCTGCGCTTATCTTCCCCCAGGTAACAATCCCCCAATATTAGAGAACCTACTTAACTGGTTCTCGATCAATCTCCCTCAAGAAACTCTATTATTAGGTGACTTTAATATCGATTGGAACGTATGCAAACAACTTAATCCGTCTACCCATATCAGCCTCCATGGATTCCATCAAACCATTAATTCAACAACTAGAACAAATAAAAGCAATAATAAAGAGACCATACTAGATTGGATCTTAACTAATAGCCCCCAACAAAAGTATTCTACAGGAACCCTCCCAGATGACCTTAGTGACCACTCTCTAACTTACATTATTAGGCACAAAACACAACTTCAATCCCCATCAATTTCAATATGAACTTAGCCTAGTTAACTGGTTACCTTTACAAACCCTCCCAATAGATGACGCTGTCAACCATTTTAATCATACCTTTCTCACTATTCTTGATCATCATTCCCCATGCGCTCTATACGCATAAAATCTAAGACAGCACAATGGCTTACAAGCAACACTAAAAAACTTATCCTTACTAGGAACAAAGCCTGGACTAAATGGCGAGCCACTAAAGACTCCTTTGATCACCTTAACTTCAAACAAATAAGAAACAGGACTAAATTAGCTATCATACAAGATAAAAAAAACTTCTATACCCAGTTACAGCAATCCTCCCAACACCAACCACAAAAATTCTGGAGATCTATTAACACACTACTATCCCCTGGCAAAGTTGAAACTCCCAATCCTCTAGGCTCCAGCCCTGACTCTCCCCTACAAACAGCAAATGCATTTAACAACTTCTTTACCTCTACAATACTTAAACTAGCCAACCAACAAAGCCCTGACCCTAATCTACTAGGTAACCCGAACTGTACCCCACCACCATTTCAACTACAACCCATACCCACCTCCCATATTCTAAACCTACTTCAAAAACTGAAACCTTCTACCCCCTCAGCCGACAAAATACCAGCTGAATATCTCCAGCTAGGAGCTAAAGCTATTGCCTACCCAATCTCTATACTCATCAATAGAACCATACAAGAAAGTACAATACCTTCACTCTGGAAAATTTCCCACATCATCCCTCTCTTCAAAGGGGGTGATTCCTTTGAGTATTCTAACTACGGCCCCATAGCACTGCTATCTCCTATTGCTAAAATAATGGAGAAATGTATCCACAAACAATTACTTAGTCACCTCCTAAGCAATAATCTCCTCGCAAACTGCCAACATGGATTTCGTCCCTACCATAGCACCACCACAGCCTTATTATCCTTTATTGACTCCATTAATAAAAACCGAAATAATAACCTACTCTCATCAGCATTTTTTGTTGACCTGTCAAAAGCCTTTGATATGGTGAACCACCAACTGCTCTTACATCACTTAAAATCTCTTTCTCTTGACAGCATTGCCTTAAACTGGTTTACCTCCTATCTTCAAAATCGGAAACAAGCAGTGTTATGGAACACTAATCTCTCCAAACTTCTGCCCACCACTCTGGGAGTCCCTCAGGGCTCCATCTTGGGTCCTCTTCTATTTTCCATCTTTATCAATGACCTACATCTTGTCACCCCTCTAACTACTTGTATCCAGTATGCTAACGATACCACCATCATTTGCTCAGCCACCACCCAAACTGACCTGCACTCACTTACCCAAAAAACTTTCACCACCATAGAGCAATGGTTCTCTAATCACTGTCTCCTCCTAAACCCTAAGAAAACTAAACTTCTCCTCTTCCTACCCACACACCAATCCCCCTCTATCAACTTCTCTCTCACCTCTAACAATGGCACCCTTATCTCTCCTGACCAAACAACCAAACTCCTTGGCATAACTATTGACAACCTACTTAAATTTGACTTTCATATCAACTCAATCATAAAAGCAACTATTAGAAAATTAGGTTCTCTCTATAGAATCAAACCATTTCTAACTCCTGAAGCAAGAACTACCATAGCTAGAACCCATCTCATATCGACACTCCTATATGCTTCCCCAATATATACTAACCTTTCTAAATACAATATCAATAAGCTTACAGCAGCCTATAATAACATTGCCAGATTTGCCACTGCCTCCCCATATAAAACACATCACTGCCAGAATCTCCGCTACCTAGGATGGCTAGAACTACCCCACCTAATTCAATACTATCAGCTCTCCATAGCCCAAAAAGCCCTTCACCACCCTGAAAATACACCTATGCTCTCCACCCTTATAAAACCTTACAACAACCTAAGAAACCTTTGCTCATCTAACAAAACACTGATTCAAACTTCTCTATCAAAGAACACAGCAGGTGACTCTATATTTTCTAACTCAGTTGGTAAGATATGGAATCAACTTCCCCCTGACCTAATAGCCCAAACATCCATCACACTGTTTAAAACTAAACTAAAACACTATCTAACCAATCACTGGCTATGCTCATGCAACAACCCGAGCTGATCTTTACAACTCCTCACACAAACTGCATCCTTTACACTTCTCTCAGGTCTATTTTTCTTTCTTTTTCAGTGTTCATTTCTACTATAAATGCTGCCTCTTATCTATCAACTATACCCTTATCTACATTCTATTACTAACTTTCTTATTTTCTACTAGAAATACTGTCACTTATCTATCAACTATACTCTTCTCTACATCCTACTGAAAACTTTTAAACTAACTCCTTAATCTCTGCTGTATCATACTATATCAGCTATATCTCCTATTACCTTACTTTCTCATATTGTGGTTTAATGTCTTGAGTATTTTTGTGCTTGAAATACCCTATGTATTGTGTAATATGCTTATTGTGCTTGTAATTAACTTATGTATTGTGTTTATATTTTTTACCATGTATTAGATAGTGGAGCTTTTCTCCTCGGGCCTCCACTGAAAATGGACATGTATCCAGTTGGACTAGCCCAGTTAACAAATGTAAAATAACAAATGTAAAATAAAAATAAAATAAAAACAGATGGACGTTATACTTGATGATATTTCCTGTGGGAAGGTTGAGGAGAAGACAGGGGTAAAGTTGTAGCTGAATTTGTCAGCCATTAAGTTTGCTATGTCTTCTGGTTCAGTATAGGTGGCTCCTTTTAAAATGACCTCTGCGCAAAATTATGCATTGCCTTTTTGTTTGTGGACATAACTAAAGAATGCCTTGTGGTTGTCCTTGACCAAGGAGGTCAAATTTACCTCAAATTTGGCTTTGGTAGACATTTGTCCTCCGATTAATTTTAGTTTGATGAGAGTGCTTTTATCCTGCTGGGTGCTGCACCTCCTAATTTTTGCCATGATTTTCTTCCTTCTGTTATACAGCCTATTGATTTTTGTGATTCCACTAGGGTGGCTTGTTTAAGTTAGTTCTGTGCTTCTACCTGGTTGGTACAGCTGCCTCTATGCAGCTATTAACATGCTTGTATAGAGTTTCTGTGAGTAGTTCTGCATAGGCAGCAGTATTCTCAGGGTTTATGGAGGCTTGAAATGCTGCGAGGTTATCACTTAATAGCAGGAAGTTAGCCTCTGAGTAGTTCATGAATATTCCAGGGTTATCTGGGGTTTCAGGTTTTACTTTTTCTTCAAAGGAGACCATTTTGTGGCCTGACCTTACGATATTACACTAGGGGTGTGCAGCACTCTCTCATACTATTCAGGACAAGATCTAGTATGGATGCAGCCCTGGTTGGTGTACTGACAATCTGGTCCAAGCAGTTTGTGTTTTTAAAATTCAGGAATCTCTGTGCCTGCACATTTAGTGTTGTATAGGAATCTCAGTTAATGGTGGAGTAATTAAAGTTGCCCATGTGTATGGTACTGGGTTGGAAGGTGAGGGCTTCCAATAAGTTTAAATACATGATATGTGTTTCCTAGGTCACAGATGGTGACCTATAGCTTGAAAGGAAGTGGTATTAGATTTTGCCTGTAGTGATTTGAATATGGAGAAACTCAAGTGCTTTGCCCTGTTTGACCAACCTTGAAGTATATTTATTTTTGATGCAAATTGAGACACCCCCACCTTTAGTCCCTGTCTGTGTAATAGCTGGTCTAAATGTGTGGAAGGCATTTTAACCTTGTATTGTCTGTGTGCTGTCTGCCATGTCTTAGTGACCACACAGATGTCAGCATTCTCTAGAGTGAAGAAAGTTTCCAGGGAGTGGAGTTTTTTGTTTAGACTCCCTAGCACTGAACAGTAATACCTTTAGATTTTCTTGGTTTTGATTTCCTATGTTGGAAGTACTTTCACTCTGTTTTGCTGTTTTATATTATATGTTTTTGACAGCTTTTGACAGGCAGCGTTTACTAGCTTAGATAATAGGGCGGTGATAGTGATATCATTCTGTTTTACTGTTTTATATTACTATCTGTTTTGACAGCTTTTGACAGGCAGCGTTTACTAGTTTAGATAATAAAGTGGTGATCGAGATATCACTCTTGCTGTTTTATATTATTATCTGTTTATGACAGCTTTTGACAGGCAGCGTTTACTAGTTCAGATAAGAGGGCGGTGATAGTGATATCACTCTGTTTTGCTGTTTTATATTATTATCTGTTTTTGACAGCTTTTGACAGGCAGCATTTACTAGTTTAGATAATAGGGCGGTGATAGTCATATCACTCTGTTTTGCTGTTTTATATTATTATCTGTTTTTGACAGCTTTTGACAGGCAGCATTTACTAGTTTAGATAATAGGGCGGTCATAGTGATAGTACTCTGTTTTACTGTTTTATATTACTATCTGTTTTGACAGCTTTTGACAGGCAGCGTTTACTAGTTTAGATAATAAAGTGGTGATCGAGATACCACTCTTGCTGTTTTATATTATTATCTGTTTATGACAGCTTTTGACAGGCAGCGTTTACTAGTTTAGATAATAGGGCGGTGATAGTGATATCACTCTGTTTTGCTGTTTTATATTATTATCTGTTTTTGACAGCTTTTGACAGGCAGCGTTTACTAGTTTAGATAATAGGGTGGTGATAGTGATATCACTCTGTTTTGCTGTTTTATATTATATGTTTTTCACAGCTTTTGACAGGCAGTGTTTACTAGTTTAGATAATAGGGTGGTGATAGTCATATCACTCTGTTTTGTAGTTTTATATATTATTATCTGTTTATGACAGCTTTTGACAGCTTTTGACAGGCAGCATTTACTAGTTTAGATAATAGGGCGGTGATAGTCATATCACTCTGTTTTGCTGTTTTATATTATTATCTGTTTTTGACAGCTTTTGACAGGCAGCATTTACTAGTTTAGATAATAGGGCGGTGATAGAGATAGTACTCTGTTTTGCTGTTTTATGTTATCTGTTTTTGACAGCTTTTGACAGGCAGCATTTACTAGTTTAGATAATAGGGCAGTGATAGAGATATCACACTGTTTTGCTGTTTTATATTATTATCTGTTTTGACGGCTTTTGACAGGCAGCATTTACTAATTTAGATAATATGGCGATGATAGTGATATCACTCGGTTTTGCTGTTTTATATTATTATCTGTTTTTGACAGCTTTTGACAGACAGTGTTTACTAGTTTAGATAATTGGATGGTGATAGTGATATCACTCTGTTTTGCTGTTTTATGTTATATGTTTTTCACAGCTTTTGACAGGCAGTGTTTGCTAGTTTAGATAATAGGGTGGTGATAGTCATATCATTCTGTTTTGTAGTTTTATATTGTTATCTGATTTTGACAGCTTTTCACAGGCAGCGTTTACTAGTATAGATAATAGGGCAATGACAGTGATATCACTCTGTTTTGCTGTTTTATATTATTATCTGTTTTAAATAGCTTTTGACAGGCAGCGTTTACTAGTTTAGATAATAGGGCGGTGATAGTCATATCACTCTGTTTTGCTTTTTTATGTTACCTGTTTGTGACAGCTTTTGACAGGCAGCATTTACTAGTTTAGATAATAGGGCGGTGATAGTGATATCACTCTGTTTTGCTGTTTTATATTATTATCTGTTTTTGACAGGCAGCGTTTACTAGTTTAGATAATAAAGCGGAGATAGAGATATCACTCTGTTTTGCTGTTTTATATTATTATCTGTTTATGACAGCTTTTGACAGGCAGTGTTTACTAGTTTAGATAAGAGGGCGGTGATAGTGATATCACTCTGTTTTGTTGTTTTATATTATTATTTGTTTTTGACAGGCAGCGTTTACTAGCTTAGATAATAGGGCGGTGACAGTGATATCACTCTGTTTTGCCGTTTTATATTATTATCTGTTTTTGACAGCTTTTGACAGGCAGCATTTACTAGTTTAGATAAGAGGGCGGTGATAGTGATATCACTCTGTTTTGCCATTTTATATTATTATCTGTTTCTGACAGCTTTTGACAGGCAGCGTTTACTAGTTTAGATAATAGGGTGGTTATAGTGATATCACTCTGTTTTGCTGTTTTATATTATTATCTGTTTTTGACAGCTTTTGACAGGCAGCATTTACTAATTTAGATAATATGGCGATGATAGTGATATCACTCGGTTTTGCTGTTTTATATTATTATCTGTTTTTGACAGCTTTTGACAGACAGTGTTTACTAGTTTAGATAATTGGATGGTGATAGTGATATCACTCTGTTTTGCTGTTTTATGTTATATGTTTTTCACAGCTTTTGACAGGCAGTGTTTGCTAGTTTAGATAATAGGGTGGTGATAGTCATATCATTCTGTTTTGTAGTTTTATATTGTTATCTGATTTTGACAGCTTTTCACAGGCAGCGTTTACTAGTATAGATAATAGGGCAATGACAGTGATATCACTCTGTTTTGCTGTTTTATATTATTATCTGTTTTAAATAGCTTTTGACAGGCAGCGTTTACTAGTTTAGATAATAGGGCGGTGATAGTCATATCACTCTGTTTTGCTTTTTATGTTACCTGTTTGTGACAGCTTTTGACAGGCAGCATTTACTAGTTTAGATAATAGGGCGGTGATAGTGATATCACTCTGTTTTGCTGTTTTATATTATTATCTGTTTTTGACAGGCAGCGTTTACTAGTTTAGATAATAAAGCGGAGATAGAGATATCACTCTGTTTTGCTGTTTTATATTATTATCTGTTTATGACAGCTTTTGACAGGCAGTGTTTACTAGTTTAGATAAGAGGGCGGTGATAGTGATATCACTCTGTTTTGTTGTTTTATATTATTATTTGTTTTTGACAGGCAGCGTTTACTAGCTTAGATAATAGGGCGGTGACAGTGATATCACTCTGTTTTGCCGTTTTATATTATTATCTGTTTTTGACAGCTTTTGACAGGCAGCATTTACTAGTTTAGATAATATGGCGATGATAGTGATATCACTCGGTTTTGCTGTTTTATATTATTATCTGTTTTTGACAGCTTTTGACAGACAGTGTTTACTAGTTTAGATAATTGGATGGTGATAGTGATATCACTCTGTTTTGCTGTTTTATGTTATATGTTTTTCACAGCTTTTGACAGGCAGTGTTTGCTAGTTTAGATAATAGGGTGGTGATAGTCATATCATTCTGTTTTGTAGTTTTATATTGTTATCTGATTTTGACAGCTTTTCACAGGCAGCGTTTACTAGTATAGATAATAGGGCAATGACAGTGATATCACTCTGTTTTGCTGTTTTATATTATTATCTGTTTTAAATAGCTTTTGACAGGCAGCGTTTACTAGTTTAGATAATAGGGCGGTGATAGTCATATCACTCTGTTTTGCTTTTTTATGTTACCTGTTTGTGACAGCTTTTGACAGGCAGCATTTACTAGTTTAGATAATAGGGCGGTGATAGTGATATCACTCTGTTTTGCTGTTTTATATTATTATCTGTTTTTGACAGGCAGCGTTTACTAGTTTAGATAATAAAGCGGAGATAGAGATATCACTCTGTTTTGCTGTTTTATATTATTATCTGTTTATGACAGCTTTTGACAGGCAGTGTTTACTAGTTTAGATAAGAGGGCGGTGATAGTGATATCACTCTGTTTTGTTGTTTTATATTATTATTTGTTTTTGACAGGCAGCGTTTACTAGCTTAGATAATAGGGCGGTGACAGTGATATCACTCTGTTTTGCCGTTTTATATTATTATCTGTTTTTGACAGCTTTTGACAGGCAGCGTTTACTAGTTTAGATAATAGGGTGGTTATAGTGATATCACTCTGTTTTGCTGTTTTATATTATTATCTGTTTTTGACAGCTTTTGACAGGCAGCATTTACTAGTTTATATAATAGGGCAGTGATAGAGATAGCACTCTGTTTTGCTGTTTTATATTATCTGTTTTTGACAGCTTTTGACAAGCATCATTTACTAGTTTAGATAATAGGGTGGTGATAGTGATATCATACTGTTTTGCTGTTTTATCTTATCTGTTTTTGACAGGCAGCATTTACTAGTTTAGATAATAGGGCAATGATAGTGATATCACTCGGTTTTGCTGTTTTATATTATCTGTTTTTGACAGCTTTTGACAGGCAGCATTTACTAGTTTAGATAATAGGGCAGTGATAGTGATATCACTCTGTTTTGCTGTTTTATATTATTATCTGTTTTTGACTGCTTTTGACAGGCAGTGTTTACTAGTTTAGATAATAGGACGGTTATAGTGATATCACTCTGTTTTGCTGTTTATATTATTGTCTGTTTTTGACAGGCAGCTTTTACTAGTTTAGATAATAGGGCGGTGATAGAGATAGTACTCTGTTTTGCTGTTTTATATTATCTGTTTCTGACAGATTTTGACAGGCATCATTTACTAGTTTAGATAATAGGGCGGTGATAGTGATATCACACTGTTTTGCTGTTTTATATTATTATCTGTTTTTGACAGCTTTTGACAGGCAGTGTTTACTAGTTTAGAAACTAGGGTAGTGATATCACTCTGTTTTGCTGTTTTATATTATTATCTGTTTTTGACAACTTTTGACAGGCAGTGTTTACTAGTTTAGATAATATGGCGATGATAGTGATATCACTCGGTTTTGCTGTTTTATATTATTATCTGTTTTTGACAGCTTTTGACAGACAGTGTTTACTAGTTTAGATAATTGGATGGTGATAGTGATATCACTCTGTTTTGCTGTTTTATGTTATATGTTTTTCACAGCTTTTGACAGGCAGTGTTTGCTAGTTTAGATAATAGGGCGATGATAGTGATATCACTCGGTTTTGCTGTTTTATATTATTATCTGTTTTTGACAGCTTTTGACAGGCAGCATTTACTAGTTTAGATAATAGGGTGGTGATAGTGATATCGCTCTGTTTTGCTGTTTTATATTATTGTCTGTTTTTGGCAGCGTTTACTAGTTTAGATAATAGGGTGGCGATAGTGATATCACTCTGTTTTGCTGTTTTATATTATTATCTGTTTTTGACAGCTTTTGAAAGGCAGTGTTTACTAGTTTAGAAACTAGGGTAGTGATATCACTCTGTTTTGCTGTTTTATATTATTATCTGTTTTTGACAACTTTTGACAGGCAGTGTTTACTAGTTTAGATAATAGGGCGGTGATAGTGGTATCACTCTGTTTTGCTGTTTTATATTATTATCTGTTTTTGACAGCTTTTGAAAGGCAGCGCTTACTAGTTTAGATAATAGGGTGATGATGTAATATCACTCTGTTTTGCTGTTTTATATTATTGTCTGTTTTTGACAGCTTTTGACAGGCAGTATTTATTAGTTTAGATAATAGGGCGGTGATAATGATATCACACTGTTTTGCTGTTTTATATTATTATCTGTTTTTGACAGGCAGCGTTTACTAGTTTAGATAATAGGGTGGTGATAGTGATATCACTCTGTTTTGCTGTTTTATCTTATCTGTTTTTGACAGCTTTTGACCGGCAGCATTTACTAGTTTAGATAATAGGGCGATGATAGTGATATCACTCGGTTTTTCTGTTTTATATTATCTGTTTTTGACAGCTTTTGACAGGCAGCATTTACTAGTTTAGATAATAGGGTGGTGATAGTGATATCACTCTGTTTTGCTGTTTTATATTATTGTCTGTATTTGACAGCTTTTGACAGGCAGCATTTACTAGTTTAGATAATAGGGTGGTGATAGTGATATCACTCTGTTTTGCTGTTTTATCTTATTATCTGTTTTTGACAGCTTTTGACAGGCAGCATTTACTAGTTTAGATAAGAGGGCGGTGATAGTGATATCACTCTGTTTTGCTGTTTTATATTATTATCTGTTTTTGACAGCTTTTGACATGCAGCGTTTACTAGTTTAGAAACTAGGGTAGTGATATCACTCTGTTTTGCTGTTTTATATTATTATCTGTTTTTGACAACTTTTGACAGGCAGTGTTTACTAGTTTAGATAATAAGGCGGTGATAGTGATATCACTCTGTTTTGCTGTTTTATATTATTATCTGTTTTTGACAGCTTTTGAAAGGCAGCGTTTACTAGTTTAGATAATAGGGCGATGATGTAATATCACTCTGTTTTGCTGTTTTATATTATTGTCTTTTTTTGACAGCTTTTGACAGGCAGCATTTATTAGTTTAGATAATAGGGCGGTAATAGTGATATCACTCTGTTTTGCTGTTTTATATTATTATCTGTTTTTGACAGCTTTTGACAGGCAGCGTTTACTAGTTTAGATAATAGGGCAGTGATAGTGATCACACTCTGTTTTGCTGTTTTATATTCTTATCTGTTTTTGACAAGCAGTGTTTACTAGTTTAGATAATAGGGCGGTGATGGACATATCACTCTGTTTTGCTGTTTTATATTATTATCTGCTTTTGACAGGCAGCGTTTACTAGTTTAAATAAAAGGGCGGTGATAGTGATATCACTCTGTTTTGCTGTTTTATATTATCTGTTTTTGACAGCTTTTGACAGGACTGCATTTACTAGTTTAGGTAATAGGGCGGTGGTGATATCACTCTGTTTTGCTGTTTTATATTATTATCTGTTTTTGACAGGCAGCATTTACTAGTTTAGATAAGAGGGTGGTGATATTGATATCACTCTGTTTTGCTGTTTTATATTATTAATCTGTTTTGACAGCTTTTGACAGGCAGCATTTACTAGTTTAGATAATAGGGCAGTTATAGTGATATTACTCTGTTTTGCTGTTTTATTTTTATCTGTTTTTGACAGGCAGCATTTAGTAGTTTAGATAATAGGGTGGTGATAGTGATATCACTCTGTTTTGCTGTTTTATATTATTAATCTGTTTTTGGCAGGCAGCGTTTACTATTTTAGATAATAGGGCGGTGATAGTCATATCACTCCGTTTTGCTATTTTATATTATTATCTGTTTTTGACAGGCAGAATGTACTAGTTTAGATAAGAGGGCGGCGATAGTGATATCACTCTGTTTTGCTGTTTTATATTATCTGTTTTTGACAGCTTTTGACATGCAGCGTTTACTAGTTTAGAAACTAGGGTAGTGATATCACTCTGTTTTGCTGTTTTATATTATTATCTGTTTTTGACAACTTTTGACAGGCAGCGTTTACTAGTTTAGATAATAGGGCAGTGATAGTGATATCACACTGTTTTGCTGTTTTATATTATCATCTGTTTTGGCAGCTTTTGACAGGTAGCATTTACTAGTTTAGATAATAAAGCGATTATAGTGATATCACTCCGTTTTGCTGTTTTATATTATTATCTGTTTTTGACAGGCAGCATTTACTAGTTTAGATAAGAGGGCAGTGATAGTGATGTCACTCTGTTTTGTTATTTTATATTATTATCTGTTTTTTACAGCTTTTGACAGGCAGCGTTTACTAGTTTAGATAATAGGGCAGTGATAGTGATCACACTCTGTTTTGCTGTTTTATATTATCCGATTTTGACAGCTTTTGACAGGCAGCGTTTACTAGTTTAGATAATAGGGTGGTGATAGTGATATCACTCTGTTTTGCTGTTTTATATTATTATCTGTTTTTGACAGCTTTTGACAGTTGTTAGCAGTACCATTGATTTCCCAGTATGTCAGACAAGGTCGATGGTTTCAAGAAGCCTTCAGCCTTTGGCCACAAAATCCCACCACAGGAGCTTCATTCCTTTTGTGTGTACTGTTTAGAGGTTGCCCACTTGCAATATGGCTGAGAGGTATGTGCCTCTTTTTGTCCTAAGAAGCTCCAAGGATGCAGGGACAAACTTATTTTGAAGGATCTTCTGTCCACCGAAGCAGGGAGTTTGACTCCTGTTGCCCCAGACATCTCTTTTCCAGCAAAGAAACCAGGCAAGCCTTATAAAGAAAAAAGGCAAGGAGAGACAGACAGATCAAGAGAAAAAGAAAAGAGCATGGATTCAGACAAGGCAATTGAAAAATCCAGAAAATGGTTGCAGGATTCTACAAGATCCTTTGATTTGACACAATTGTCACCTATATGCTTAAATATGGAACCTCTTCATATCTGATCTCAGACTCCCCTGCATCACTTTTGCCAGAGCCCGTGAGGCTCATGCTTTATTCCCCTTTCCTGCAGGATGGCCCTTCATCTCGAATGTTGTTCTCAAATGTTGTTCTGTTCATTACGGAGTCTTTCAGAACTTCACTCCCCTTTCCTGCAGGATGGTCCTTCATCTCGAATGTCATTCTGCTTGTTACGGAGTCTTTCAGAACTGGATGTTGACAGGATGATGCCATTGTTCCTTCAGATCCAGATTCAATTAAGGGTTATCCCAGAGCTGACTCCTTCAGGGGTTCTGGGTATGGCCTCAAGTGCCCCATCCATTGAATTATCCCATTCTGGTCTGAGTTTTGGATCTAAAGCCCATGGCTCCAAGCCTTTCTGCTAGAGCAGCGATGTCAGAGCTGAATGTCTTTATGACTTTTACTTGACAGTTTCCTTTGCTCTCTCATCTCTGACTGTTGGATCAGGATGAGGCTCAGAGCCAAAGCTTTGAAACCAATGCCTGCGGGGGTAAAGGTTGACTCTGAAGTTTTCAGATCTGTCCCTTTCCCTTGGTGCCTTGGCACTCAACAGCTTGGCACCAATGTCAGCCTCATAACATATTCCTCTTTCAGATTGGAGGTGCACTCACTTCTTCAGCCCTAACTGCATCTTCAGCATTTGAGGCTTTAGAAGGGGTTCTCTCCACGTTGAGAGAAGGGGGGTGTCTGCCACACTTGGCTTTCTTCTTACCTCTGGTTGACAGGGATAGTCAGCCTCCTACAGCCATTGGGGTTCTCACCACACAATTTTCCAGTGCAATTGTGAGCCTTTCCTGGAAGTCCATATGGAGCAGATGAGGACACTGAAGACACAGACTTCCATGAAGGATAGGGTTCCCCATCATCCCCTCTAGTAGACATTACCTTTGATCACATTCTAGAGTTAATAAAGTAATGAGGGGGTCTGCCCACCAAAGTGCACTCTCCTGAGGAGTCTGTGTTCCTTGAGGTGTTTGGGGGTGGCTCTTTTTCCTCCTTGGTGGTGCCACCTACTGGTGAGATCATAGATCTAGTTTCTCAGCAGGTATGGAAGAGACTTGATGTGGTGCAGCCAATACCACAAAAGTAGGACAAGATTTTAGTAGCCCTCCACAACTATGATACACTGGAGCGAGGTTCCCCCACTGAATGATATGGTTGTTGTTGTGGCAGCTATAAGAAAGAGCTGTTTGAAGTGAGCACATTTGTCCTTCCCCTTAATAAAAAATCTAAAACATTGGACAGATTTGGGAAATGGACATATGCCTCAGTGACTTTTTCACTTAGAGCACTGGATTACCTCACCCACAATACACATTTTCAGAGGGACTTCAAGTTAACAAAGTCTCTCTCAAGTAACTTACCTGTGGAAATTAGGAACTTGAAGTTAACAAAGTCTCTCTCAAGTAACTTATCTGTGGAAATTATTAAATCTGTGGAGTCCTAGTTGTCTCCCCTTCAGTCTAGTTGTCTCCCCTTCAGTCTATGTCCAATGTATCCATGTTTCTGTTCTGATGGTACAGCTAGTCCAGTGGGTACAGGCAGTATTATTCGGCATCACACTGGGATGTACAGGTGTGACTTTGCATAAGTGTCAGAGATGTCTCTTATTGATGCCCCTTTTGATGATTTCACACTATTTGGACTGAAGTTGAAAGATTCACTCACCCAGGGTGAGCAAGAGGGTAAGACCCTGTTTGAAGTTGGAATCCATTTTTCAACACCACAGTGGATCTTTCTGAGGCATAAAAAGGAGAAAAAAGCTGTGGTTCAAAAATTGCAGGGATTTACCCCAGATGCTCCTATGCATAGATCCCCTAGGGGCAGACAGGGATTAATGTTAACAGATATTACCCCAGAGACAGAGGCAGGCTGCAGAATCAGGGGTTTCACAGTCCTTTCACTAAGAAATACCACCAGTGCTCCTGAACGGTTGCCTGACTGCATTTCTCTGGATGCCATCAGGTAGTGTTTTTCCCTGAACTTTCTAGTCTGGCAGGCCATCACACTAGATTCGTGGCTGTAGATGATAAGCACCAGAGGCTACATTATTCCTTTGTTACTCCCTCCACCAAAAAAGAGAGAATAATTTTCAACATACTATCCAGTCAGATGGAATCTGCAGCAGAAGAAGTAAGAAGGCTACTAGATAAGAGTCATCCAGCAGGTCCCTCCAGACCAATCAAGATCCTTAGTGGTTCTTTTTAGTTCCAGAGAGAACACAGGACCTAAAACCAGTAATTAACATAAGCTGTCTCAGTTTGTGAAACAGACAAAATTCCATTTGGTCACAGTACAGTCTATTCTGCCTCTACTGAAGAAGGAAGACTACATATGCTAAACAGATCTGCAGGATGCCTACTATCATATCAAGATATCAACCATTTATGTCTGGGAGCCAGTCAGCATTGCCCTTTGAACTTACCACAGCCAATGGCTGTTCACCAAATGCATGGCAGCAGTTGTAGTGTATCTCAGACTGCAAGCATTCCCGATGTTCCCATATTCAGATGATTGGTTTCTCATTGCAGCAACTAAGGATCTATTTGTGCAGTGCAAGCACTTCTTAATCTACCTGGCCCCACAGCTGGAGATTACAATCAATCTGCAAAAGAGCCAGTTAACACTGATGCAGTAAATTGAGTTTATCATAGGTCACCTTGATACAAAGTCTCAGGTAGCCAATCTTCAGCTGTTGAGAGTATCATCCCTGCACCAGGTAGCTTCAGAGGTTCTTCATCACCCTTGTATCCCAACAAGACTTTTGGAGCTGATGGTTGCTTTGATCTCTCTAGTTCCTCTAGGAAGATACTGAAAGTCATGCAGTGGAGTCTTTCTGTTCAAGGGTCCTTGATGTCTCATCCCTGCATGCACCAATATGTCTCACACCAATATTCAAGAGACACAAGAGTTGGTGATTGACCCTCCCCATTGTATAGAGAGGTCAGCCATTCTCCGCACCACCCATGATAGCCATAGTGACCACAGATGCTTCCCTTCTGGGGTGGGGAAGGGGCATTTCAAAAGGGAGACATTTCAACTTTCTTGTTTGACAAGAGAGGCTAGTCTTCACATCAGTGTCTTGGAAATGAGGACAAATCATCCTAGCATTGCAGTCCTTTCAGGTCTCCCTCCCTGAGGGTCTGATCTCCATTCAGATGGACAACATATCAGTAGTCTGGTATATCAACAAACTGGGAGGAACTTAATCATATCCATTGTGTCAGGAAACCATAAGAGTGTGGCAATGGGTGATGTCTTCCTGTCACTTTCTCATTGCAATTCACAGACCAGGGATTTCTAATATTCTGGAAGACAAGTTGAGCAGGTCTATTCTTCTGCTTCATGAGTAGTACCTGAATCAATGTTGACACAGATTTTCAGTCACTGGGGCCAACCTTGCTGCGATCCTTTAGTTTTGTGCTGAAACAAGTGCCACAGTTACGTTGCCCTGATCCCTCCACAGGATCAATCAATGAGGGATGCTGTAGTCCATGACTGGCCTTCTTTATGCCTTCTCCCATAACAAAGTTCCTTCAAAAAGTCAGAAGGCACAAGGCCAGAGTTATCCTCATTGCCATAGTTTTGGCCCCAGCAAGTTGGGTTCCCCATCTTCTGGCCTCATCTAGTACAACTGCCTTGGATGTTAGATCATCATGCAGATCTTCTCAGTAATCCATCTGGACAGCCTGACTGGAACCAGAAAATCCTAAAATTAACCACATGGTTCCTCCATTTTTAATGGTGGCCAGCGATGCTAGGCTTTCTCCTCCAGTAAGTGAAATTTTGTCCTCATCACAAAAGCCAAATACCAGCAAAGCTTATCTAAGTAAATGGAAAAGGTTTGCTGTATGGGCTTCCTACAGAGGATTAGACCCTTTTTCAGTCCCCTTCTATCCATTTTCAACTTCTTGGCAGAACCTTTTCACAAAGGCTATAGCTTCTCAGCCAGCTAGGTTCAATTAGTAGCCATTTCCAATTTTCACATAGGACAAAACTAAACTTGTATTACATCTGCAAAGATTTCAAAAGCTTTTCTAAGTTATGCTTTAGGCTTTAACAAAAGCTCCATTCAAGCCTGCCTCAAGAACAAATTTAAAATATGTTTCCTGGAAAACTATCTTCTTGGTAGTCATCACCTCTGCAAAGAGAATTTTGATGCTGCAGGTCCTATCATGGAAAAGGTCGCATCTAAAACAAATATTAATCACAATATCAATCTACCAGTGTTTTCCCAAAGTTTTTTAACAAAGAAGAGCATGTTCTTCCCATATTAGAAGTTCATTGTCAACTCAGGTTTTATCTACACAGGACAAAGGATATCAGGAAGTCAGATAAGCTTTCCATTGGAAGCTAAACTGGGTCAAAGGGGTATCAAAAGTAACTCTATCCAGGTGGCTTTCCAACTGTTTTATGTTTGTATATGAATAGTTAGTAGTGAGTTTGTATGGCAAATCAGAGGTTCATTATACCAGAGTGATACTACTCTGACTGCCTTTTTGGGTAAGATTCCCATCTACAAGATTTGTGCTGCAGTTACTTGGTCTACTGTCCACACTTCTGTGCCACACTACAAGTTGGATGTAACATCCAGATCCTGTACATCCTTTGGCCCAGCCATCCTCAGGAATATCCTTGATTGATTCCACCCAGGTGTTCTGGAAGCATTGGAACCTGTCCCAAAGGTCGAACTGGATGAAAAGACATTAGATATGAAAGTTATGTACTTACTATAATGCTAGAGCCATGTTATCTTGTTTTTTGTCCAGTTCAGTTTCCCTACCTCCCTGCATCCCCAAGCAAAAATTCTCTTTTTTTGGTCTTCTGTCATATGGATAGAATTAACCAATGCGCTTATTTCTTTTCAGTCAGACTGTTTTCTTGCTGTTCTCCATGTTTTTATTATTTTTCACCATCTACAATTGGCCTGTATAGCTGTTGTGAGGTAATCCTTTATGATTATAAGCAGGCAAACTTAATCTGAGCTACTTTGGGGGACTCTGGCAATTATGGGTAAGGGGAGGAGTCCGAGCCCTGTATCCATGCTTCTGAAAAGTGCCAAGGTCATATCCAAAAACTCAAAGGTTAAACTGGGCAAACGCAAGACAACACGGGCCTAGCATTATAGTAAGCACATAATTTATTTATTATTAGTAATATTCATTATTTAACATACCAAATCACACCTTTACATACAACTCAAAGAACAGCTTGGCACAAAATATTAAACACGCATAAACACACAAATATGCACACATGCATATAAAACTGTTGTAGTATCCTAACTTGGTACATTGTTTTGATGTTCTTCTTAGCACCATTTTGAAGTCTTATTACTTTTAATGCAAGGATTCTTCTGCCCTCCCCAAAAAACCTGCTTGTGACGAGGGGTGGGAGTGGAAGCACTTCTCACATGCAGTCACTGGCGGTCACTCTATATTATTTTCTTATGTTCTATTTCCTTTTTCTTGTATTAATATCTTACTTTTATAAGTACAGTAGTAAAGCAACGCCATCAACACTGTTACAGTAAATCAACCACCCAACCTGTGTAGAAAAGCAAATGTTTACAGGTTCATAGGTAATTATTAGGCTATTGAACCCTGTCCCAACCTGTGTAGAAAAGCAAATGCTTACAGGTTCACAGCTGATTATTAGGCTATTGAACCCTGCCCCAACCTGTGTAGAAAAGCAAATGTTTACAGGTTCATAGCTGATTATTAGGCTATTGAACCCTGTCCCAACCTGTGTAGAAAAGCAAATGTTTACAGGGTCATATGTGATTATTAGGCTATTGAACCCTGTCCCAACCTGTGTAGAAAAGCAAATGTTTACAGGTTCATAGCTGATTATTAGGCTATTGAACCCTGTCCCAACCTGTGTAGAAAAGCAAATGTTTACAGGGTCATAGGTGATTATTAGGCTATTGAACCCTGTCCCAACCTGTGTAGAAAAGCAAATGTTTACAGGGTCATAGGTGATTATTAGGCTATTGAACCCTGTCCCAACCTGTGTAGAAAAGCAAATGTTTACAGGTTCATAGCTGATTATTAGGCTATTGAACCCTGTCCCAACCTGTGTAGAAAAGCAAATGTTTACAGGGTCATAGGTGATTATTAGGCTATTGAACCCTGTCCCAACCTGTGTAGAAAAGCAAATGTTTACAGGTTCACAGCTGATTATTAGGCTATTGAACCCTGTCCCAACCTGTGTAGAAAAGCAAATGTTTACAGGTTCATATGTGATTATTAGGCTATTGAACCCTGTCCCAACCTGTGCAGAAAAGCAAATGTTTCCAAGGTCATAGGTGATTATTAGGCTATTGAACCCTGTCCCAACCTGTGCAGAAAAGCCAATGTTTACAGGGTCATAGGTTGATTATTAGGCTATTGAACCCTGTCCCAACCTGTGTAGAAAAGCAAATGTTTACAGGTTCATAGCTGATTATTAGGCTATTGAACCCTGTCCCAACCTGTGTAGAAAAGCAAAATGTTTACAGGGTCATAGGTGATTATTAGGCTATTGAATCTTGCTTCACAATTGTATCTGTCAGGTTGATACTCTAGGGTTATTTTAGGGGGTATACATATACTTGTCCATGGGCGGTCAAGTACTTATAAGCTGCCTTTATCTATTAGACTCACAGGAAGCAGAACAGGGGTAAAGTTCCAATTCCCAATATACTTGTCCAAGTTATACTTGAATTGGTTTATGGAAGAGCTCTGCTTGACATGGAAGGGAAGCCTGTTCCCAAAAAGGGGTAGTCCCTGCAACAATACTTATCCCTCCAGCATGTCCTATTTATATTGCAGGTGAGGTTTAGGTTCCTAGATCGGGTAATTCTGGTGCTATTTGTTTTGTTGATGTTCACAAAGTCCATCAGGACAGGATCAGAGAATGCTTTGTTGGCCAGGCATAGATCACCTCTTAGTAGCCTTTGGGACACCAAGCACAGGGACACGACTTTGAGGAGGTCTGTTTAGCATATATAATTTATGCCCTGTAATCTTTTTGTAAGGAACTTCTGTCGACACTCCAGTTGTTGAATATGCCTGGTCAGGCACATGTCAAATGGGGTATTGTACTCAGTGACTGCTCTGATGAGGGCTAGGTACAGTGAACCAATGACATCTTTGGACCTAGATGCCATATCCATACTTATAAGTTGTGCAGCATAGAATTATTTCCTTACTACCGTAGACACATTATAGTCAAAGGTCAGGCTACTATCTACTTTTTTTTCTGAGATCCCTGATTACCAAGTCAATTTTTATGGGTCTATTGTCAGTGTGGAAGTTTCCAGTGGTAGCCGTCTTCCCAAAAGATACTATTATATATTTCTTGTCACCGACTTTTAGACAGTGGTTCTGGCATCAGTTATTAGGGGTCACTCCGCTCCACAATCACAAGATCTCCATTATTGATATCAATACCCTGCAATTCACAGAGATATTGATCCTTCTTGTAAAAGCAATAATTTTCCCCTTTTACTGCTGAGAGTAAAGAACCTCCACATAAACTTGAAAGAAAACTTATGCTATGGTCCTAACAAAGTTCTTTGACCCCTCATTGAGGATATCACATTTCCATTCATACCAGAGTACTTAGCATGATGTTTTACTTCAGATAATACACCTGTTAATGTGCTACAGCATACATGTTATAGCTTTTAGCTTATGGGAAAACATCTGCAGTCAGCCTCAGATCATATCTTAGACTTCACCTCTTGGTATCTTTACAATAATGTAAAAATCAGCAGGACGATTTCAGAACATGCACACTAATGTAACAAATCAGCAGGACAATTTCAGAACATGCACACTAATGTAAAAATCAGCAGAACGATTTCAGAACATGCACACTAATGTAAAAATCAGCAGGATGATTTCAGAACATGCACACTAATGTAACAAATCAGCAGGACAATTTCGGAACATGCACACTAATGTAACAAATCAGCAGAACGATTTCAGAACATGCACACTAATGTAACAAATCAGCAGGACAATTTCAGAACATGCACACTAATGTAACAAATCAGCAGGACAATTTCAGAACATGCTCTTGATGCTTAATTTCCTAATTCTCTCAACTTACTTGTACAAACACCTTCAGCTTGAATAGACCAGTTACTGCATCTTGAAACTCATCCAGTCGACAGCCCACAAATTTTTAAGTACTGCACTTCTGTACAGGGGTGCTCCACTTGAATTCTGCTCATACAAAGGATCGCTCAAGATCAGTTATAGCCTGAAGCATTTAAAACACCACAGACCACACTCCTGTGCTTTCTGTGCTACTACTGTATGGGTGTGAGAGAGTGAGAGTGAGTGAGAGTGCGTGTGTGTGGTGGGGGGACTTGATGCTACTTAGATCAGTATATGGAAGTGACTGTGTGTGTGCATATGTGTTGGGGTAAATAAACTGCTATTACTTACATTGGTCCATGAAAAAGATTTAGAGTGACTTTTTTTGTGAAGGTCATGCTTTAGATGCAAATGAGTTAAATTGTTTTGATAGTTGACCAGGTCCCCCTGAAGCTGTTGGCTCTGATTGTGCACTTGTTTTACCCCAATTCCAATTTGCTACTGCTTCCATCTGTCTTTGATGTCCTGTAGATCAGTCAGGAGGTTGCTTCTGGAATCCCTTAAGAAGGATGCCTAATGACTGTCTTCATCTTTCAATCTTTGCCTTGTAACCTGATAAGAGTGTCTTTGTACCATCTACTGAGTCACTTTCCAAACCTAAAAAGAGTGCCTCTGATGCCTAGCTCTTTGGTATTACAGCTGTCTCTTAGCTTCTTTGTTTGTTAGCCAACCAGTATTCCTTCCTTGCCTGGTCCATCTTCTTTCTCTAACGTTTTTCTATACTCTTTCTTTCTTTTGATAACTTCCTGCACTTTGGAATTCCACTACCAGCTTTCCTTAAGTACCTTATTTCCATACCTGTTGCGACAAAGGAAGATATTGCCAGCCCAGCTAGCTGGAATTTTGTAAATAGTTATATGTCATTCGTGAATATTGAAATGATTTGAGTAAGATGCTTGTGTTACAAATGTATTAGAACTGTATGTCATGTGGATATCAAACAAGTTTATACAGATGCGTGCCGAAAAGATATTTTATGAAGTGCTTGTGCTTAAAGATGCATCCACAGTGTGCCCTGCTGGAAGAGAACAGAAATGTACATAAACTATTGTAACTGTTTAAATGTATATATTTTAACAGTGGAAACTGGAATACAGGAAGTTAACTTCAGAAAAATATTTGAAATCAAATTATTTTATTGCAGCTAGAGACAGAATTTCTACACTAGGAGGCTTTCTGTATTGTTTTTAATGTAAAATAATTACTAGTTTTGAATGTGAAGGAATGCAATTGTTTTATGGCTTCCAGCATCTGCAAAAGATCAGACGTTTATCTATTTTCAGAGGTAGATGCTTAATACTGCTACCTTCCTACAGTGGGGGGTTCACCTGCAATAAAGTCAGAGGATATGAAATGATGTCATTCTGCAAGCTATCCCAGCAGTAATATTTGAGATATTAATTTCAGAAATCTCTGAGAGAGACACAGCATTCTGTATTCCATCTTTGACCTGGCAACAACTGGAAGAGCCATTCATCCCATCTGCCTATCTCTTAAGTAAGTTAACTAGAAACTAGAATAGAAAATTCACCCTGGGGATCACTTCGGTGGCACTGCTTGACAGGGGCACAGGAAAATAGTTTTCTTGGGTGGCGAAAGCCAGGGTACCTTTTTGGCTAGGCTTATATAGGCCCCAGGGCCAATAGCCTAGTACCTACCTATGAACTAGGGTATAGTAATTCTCTTAGATATAGTCAGGAATATAGCAAAGCTTAGATATTTTTCTTTCTTTATTTGAAACTGTCCTGCAATGTTGTTTTAAATATTTCCTGAGATTTTGAACTCTGATGTGACTGTGAATATATACTGCATATTTTCCTGTTCTTTTATTATTTATTATCCGTGACTGATCTTTGTGAGACATATTTAAGTTTTGAGAGTACTTTCATATTTATTTGGTGATACTATGGGCCACTCCTAATAGCCTTGCTCTTGGTCAAGCTACCATTAATATTACTATTACACAGTAAGATTGGGCACCCTTTGTTAAGGGTCTTAAAGTAGCTTATATTCTGGGCAGAAGGGGGCTTAGCTAGTAAACCTGTGCCAGCCTTTCCCACATGTGCGTGTGTGTGTGTGTGTGTGTGTGTGTGTGTGTGTGTGTGTGTGTGTGTGTGTGTGTGTGTAAAAATCAAACCTCAAAGGCTATGTGTGTCAGTTAATTGGGCAGGGAGATGAAGCACTGGTTGGATAGAGAGGGTGCTGGATGTCTTGGCTTGGCAACTCAGCTGAGATCTCAACCCTATAGCTGCACCAGTGGGCAGTCTTACTGGGGATCTGGAGAAAGAGGAAGAAACCAGCCCTGGGCTGACTGTGGTCTCTGTGTGCTCTTAAGGGAAATTGTACTTGATGCAGAATGCTGCATCTGGAAATACTGTGTGTGTACTTGTCATCCTCTCAGTGTACATCCTCCACTGCTGCAGTGATGAGGATTGAGGCTCCTTGATTACTGGTCAGGTGTCTCGCCTGTCTCAGACACATATCTCTTCTATAGTATTCGCACATGCTGATTTGGGGTGCTGCCCTTCTTTTTCAACACTTTCCTCTTCTTTCCGATGTGCTAAACTCTGAGTATTTCCTCGAACTCTTGTTTTCTCTCCAGGTAGCTTCCAGGTTTACATCCTTATCTCTGTTGCCCTTCGACCTTCTCTGACCACGGCTTTTACATCCTTATCTCTGTTGCCCTTCGACCTTCTCTGACCACGGCTTGCAGCTAATTGCAGTAAGCAGTGGTTTAGGCTGTGGGATAACTATTTCACTTGGGACGGCTTCGCAATCATGGATTCTAACCCTTACTAGGAGGAAGTCACTTGCATTCTGGCCACTCTTGTTTCTGATTTTATAACTTTTCACTTGTGATTCATGCATTGACCAGCATCAAGCCATTTGCCAGACAGAAGTCTAGAATGGCCTTCCTTATTTATTCCTATTGCCCCATCCATGTGGACCCAGGCAGTCCTGATATCCTGTTCTGTCTGTCCCAATATGTGCAGTCAGGTCACCTGTTATCAATACCAACTCATGTTGTACTGCCTTATCTAGTAGATCTTAGAACTACTGCCTGAATGCACTCCTTACTATCTTAGCCTTGCTGAGGTGTAGGCTGAGATTATGAATACTGCCTTATCCTTACACTGGACCTTATATAGTAGCTCTTAGAACTACTGCCTGAATGCACTCCTTACTATCTTAGCCTTGCTGAGGTGTAGGCTGAGATTATGAATACTGCCTTATCCTTACACTGGACCTTATATAGTAGCTCTTAGAACTACTGCCTGAATGCACTCCTTACTATCTTAGCCTTGCTGAGGTGTAGGCTGAGATTATGAATACTGCCTTATCCTTACACTGGACCTTATATAGTAGCTCTTAATCTTACTATCTCAACCTTGCTGAGACATAGGCTGAGATTATGAGGACTGCCTTATCCTTGCACTGGACCCTATCTATCAGATCTTAGAATGACTGCCTGAATGCTCTCGTTACTATCTCAGCCTTACTGAGGCGTAGGCTGAGTTTATGAAGACTGCCATATCCTTACACTGGAGTCTGATTTCCACAATTCTGTCATTCTGATGACATTCCTCACTCTCTTCTGAAGCCTCTACTTCACCATAATTCCCCACTGCTAGCCTGCCCTTTCCCTGAGCAGTAGAATCTGGATTCCAAGCCAAGCACTGGCCTTCCCCTTCCATCCTGAATACAGATAATGTCCAGCCTCGTCCTTACTATCCACTCCCAAGTTGCATAAGTTCTTATACTGAGTGTAGCAATCCTTAGTTTATGTTTGTTTGAGGTGCAGACACCAGCTAGCCAACCACTATGTTATTTACCCAGGGCTGCTGAGCTTTGTAGGAGGCACCAGTAGGGGCACATAGATGTCCCCACCATTAGCATGTGTCCCCTGGAATAGGTCAGAGTAGGGAAATATCCATGCCCAAAATGGCAGCATTGGTCAATGTGACCCAGTCACCTTGAACCAGTTAGTCAATGTGAGCCAATCATCCAGCGCCATTTCTGGGTTCTCTTATTTGAAGGATACTGCACACCATGGTGATGCCCAAATCAGTTGGTTCATACAACTCCTCCCCCGATAGAGTGACAACTAGAGCTGCTGCTGCCACCCACGACTGGGAATAAGTCTGAGGTGGAAGGAGCCAGCATGTTTTTGGGTGGTAGGTAGAACCCCAGAGACACAAAGAGAAGATTCAAGCTCCATACAGGTATTGGCAAGGAGTCTCAATCAATCTTTGAACCATGTGCATTGGAAGCAAAGACCTTAACCATTATGCTGTTTCACAACACCCATATAATGTGAAACTTTAATCAGTATTATAAATGAATCTATTAAAAAGTAGTGTTTAAAATCTGTCTGCTAAAACCTCCCCTATATGTAGGATGTAGAGTGTTTATTAGGCCAATTCTGGCTGTGTGTAACAAAAGAGCAGTTTCATTTTTCAAGTTCAAGTTTATCATAGTGATTAATTCCTAAGCACTCTTATAGCTGAAACAGAAAATGGTAACACAGATACAATGATAAAAATAACAAACCTGATTAAAGTATGATGTTATTTATATTTCACTACTCAGAATAAAACCAAATAAAATAAAAATAAAATATCATAAACCAAGGCACACAATTCTTTATTATTGTCTTGATACTGAAAGGGAACACTATCCAGATGCCTATGAAAATTAATTAAGCTGAAGAATGAATCCATAAAAAAATAAATTATCAGCTCAATAAGATACCAGTCTTATCTAAGGGCAATGCTTATAAATCCAGATTAAAGTTGTGAACCAAAACATGGCAATGATAAGAAGCCAACAGTGCGGCAGTATTAACGCAACAAGTTCTTAGTGACCACATTCAGCTACGATACAGCTCAGTTATAACAAATAATCCTTCACTGGATGGCTGACAGCTGTTATTCCAGAAATGCTGGAAAGAGCCAGAACTTTGCATTGTATCTGAATAGATGCAACTCCACAAAGATGTTTTACAGAAGGAAAATGTCAAATGCTAATGGCATCCAACACCAGTGACATCCATAACCAAGGGGCAGCAAGGGTAAACAGTATTCAATACAAGGATAAGAAGCAGCCAGCCTAGAATGGCGGTCAGTAATACAGCCTGGTCCAGAAAGCATAGGAATGAAATGAAGAAATGCCAAAAACAGAAAGCAGTTGTCAACAATTCACCATAATGTTCTGCCAAGCAGGAGTGAAGTAACCAAAAATGAAAAGAACACTTGTCTGCCATCTTGGACACTTCAAATATGTCTTTCCAAATAAAAGCTGTACTGTTTTTAATAATGTTATCAAAGGACTTATTTTTCAGTGTCTTATAATGTGTTTTTAATAAAAATAAAAAAACTATAGAGAAAATACTAATTTTTATTATTCAGCATCTGACCAGAGTTTTTAAATTAATTATACTCCGTCTACATGATCTGAGGGACTGTATTATCTGACACCTTCTCTTTCTTGATATATCAAAAAGTGCAGCCAACACTAAAAACAATAAATCTGTGTACATCAGGTGATAAAGAAAACTAAATGGACAAATAACTTCATTACCCAGTGCCTCCCCTTTCATGTCAAGCAATGGACTGTGCCAGCCATCGCTAGTAGCTTTAGCAAATCGATGGGTGTCCTAAAATACACTCATATTCTTACATGCCTTGCCCTCCTTAAAATGTTTGCTAGAGCCAGAGAGCGGTTATTAGAAAGACACATGTGGTCTCTGGTTGAATAGCCTTATATTTCCTTTGATTCTACGATTTCTATGTATGTTTATAAACTGAAGAATTCCTCATTTTTTAAAGTCATTTAGACTTGTTCAATTGGCAAATGAAACCACAGATTAAGTCAGGGATTCAAGACAGTAAATTGCCACTACATGTGCTGAGATGATCTCTTTATGCCTGCCAGCAAAAATCAGTTGAAGATAAATATAGTCTAAGCTGAGTCTTTTCCAAATTGCATCTAAGGTTTAATGTCTAGATAATGCTATTAAAATGAACGGTGAAAATAAGCTGGCATATGATAGACTTAAGAGCATGTAAAACTGTCACAAGAGAGAGAGAGTGAAAGTTGTTTTTCTCGAGTTAGCATAATTTCAGCTAATTGCCCTACCCAGTCTCCTTCTTACCCTATCCCAGGCTCTTTCGCCAGTGTTTTGTGACTCTGCTGCATATGTTCGCCACAGTTTTTTTTTGTTTTTTTGTTTTTTGAAGTCCTTCCTTGTTGTCTTTCAATATCTAGACTCTGATCGTTTCTCTGCTTATTCCTTCTCAAGAAGTATCCCAGCCACTTGTCTTACTGTTACAGTTTTAAATGTCAATCCAACCACCCACAATCCCTTTTTCCCATTTTTGAACATACGGTGGGGGTGTCACTTCAACAGTGACAATCATCTCAAGCCGAGGTTTAGACCAGCAGGTAATATTATGTGAATATTTATTGCAGTGACTAAATAAATATCATTTTGATATCTGAATTTATACTCCCATATATACTGCATTTCACACTATCCCACACCTTGGGTATCATAGTTAAACCCTCTCAGCTAAATATAAACCCCAGTGCAACTCACTGGATACCAAATTGCTCAGAAATAGTACCCCAGAAATTAGGGTGGGCAGCTCTACCTCCCTCAAGAATAACTGTCACTAATGGTATACCCAGGGTTCAGTCCCTGGACCACTCCTCTTTGGTATTCATATCTTGGAGGTCTATCCAAATTTTAAGGATTTATGGTTGACCAAGTTTTCAGATGACACCAAGAGCTTCCAAGAAAGCCTTTTCCAAACAAATACCTGCTGAAAAAAACATGGACGAAAACTAAATGCTAAGAAATGTATAATACTATCCTTCTGCAAGCGTGACTATCCTTGTAACTATTACAATGGCACACACATACATTAAAATTTGATTCCATAGTCAGGGATCTGGGAACTGATGTCGACAATGAACTGTCCTTTGATCACACAGCTTACATATAAAGGTAAGGCAACTAGGTCCAAGGATGCAATCATTCCACTACACTTGTCTCTACTTAGACTGAAATACAATGCCCCTTTCAGTATTTACCATTCCAAACACTTGTCACAAACGGAGCAACCATTCTCACTAAGAAAATTAAAGGCCTAAATCATAAAAACTATGCATAAAAATAAATAAATGAACTATGCAGACCATCTCAAAGTCTTGCCCCTTTTCTTGGCTACTGACATGTGACCTCTACCACACATATAGAGCCTTAACAGACCATATACTGCTAGACCTATCACACATTCACAAGTCTAATGGAACCATGGATACCCACTCAAGGCAACTCAATCTCTTTTGCAAAATAAGTAGGACATGTTGGGGGGAACAGGGATGTATCACAAAGAATTACACACATGTTGGAGGGACAGGGATGTATCACAAAGAGTTACACACATGTTGGAGGGACAGGGATGTATCACAAAGAGTTACACACATGTTGCAGAGACAAGGATGTATCACAAAGAATTACACACATTTTAGGGAGACAGGGAAGTATCACAAAGAATTACACACATTTTGGGGAGACAGGGATGTATCACAAAGAGTTACACACATGTTGGAGAGACGGGGATGTATCACAAAGAATTACACACATGTTGGAGAGACGGGGATATATCACAAAGAATTACACACATGTTGGAGAGACGGGGATATATCACAAAGAATTACACACATGTTGGAGAGACGGGGATATATCACAAAGAATTACTCTTCTATGTAACCATTTTCAGGTGCACATAAAGAAAAGTATTTTTCTTACCTATTCAAATGTAATTAAGACAAATGGATGGGAAGCCACAAATTCACCCAAAATTAAGCACCCATATCCCTCATGGATAGGCAAAACAAATAAATGTTCCAACATGTCATTTCTACTTGCCTCTGGGTTATTCATACACACACAAAAAAATCATTGGATTGTAAGCATTGGCTTTTTAGATCCCCTCAGATTAATAGCCTAGCAAGTACCTATGAACCGATAAATTGTTGTTTATGCATTTAATAATGCAATCAGAAGGGCAGCCTTTATATTTGGGGTGGCTACTACAAAATTAGGCTGTTTTTCCTTATATATAATTGAAAAGTCAGACAAGTTTAAGAGTTGGTCTCATAAAAAGTATAACAGCATTCTTGGAAATGCATTTCAAGGTTATATCCTAGGAAACTGTAAAGAGAGTAGGTAACTATCTTTGTAAAGAGAATAATTTGCAGTCAAACAGTACTAAGTGTATTTGGAAGGAGAACACTTCAGTGGCACAGACAAAGAACTCATTAACTCCCATGTCAGTGTTGTGGGACACACGTAACAAGCATAAAACAGCCGAAGCTTAGAGTTTAACAACCTGCTGTTAAATCTTCTATTTAAAACCCACAGGCTGCTCATAACAAAGCAGCTGTAATCATACCTAATTACTGCTGGCCGTAATGCAGTAACTGCATGAAATATAAAAGCAAATAAACGAACGCTGCAGAAGGAGTCGATAATAAAGCCAAATACTAGCATTAGATGTTTTCAGCGAAGTTAGTAACTTCAGCTGGTTTGCCAGGGAGGCATTATGTTTAAGGAAGGTGGTAATCCCAGGGAAGTTTTCATGTTTCTTTCCTGTGTAGGATGTTTCATGATTGTACCTCAGCTGGGAGACTAAGACTAAAGCAATGATATTGTATTTGTTCAGACCCTCTGAAAGTGGAGTTTAATTTTATGGATAAAAGACAAGATACAATGCAGTTTGTGCCAGAATCATCATGTTTCTCCTTGCAGGAATAGGAGACACGACTCATATGAATCCCTGCATGTTAGATAAGTATTTGATTCACACTTTTAAATATATATTTAAAATTATATCCAAAGGTTCTGTAACAGATACAAAATAGCTATATCTGTAAAGATTATAATTTGTAGCAAAACTGTACTCGATTTCAAAGGTATAGACAGAGAACTCATTAACATTGCTGTCAGTGTTGTGGGATACATGTAATATGCCCTGATAATGCTCTGTAATTGTTTTGAGATGAACCACTTCCTACAATATAGGTCAGGGGTCATGCTGATATCAGCTGCAGTGGTGTTCTTTGTGGATATGAAAACATCTGATGCTGTTGCAGTGGAAACTCAAAGTCACATTTTTAGAAGCTTGCTTTCATTAAGACATGGAAAACAAATCTGGTTCAGCTCTTCGTGTTTTCTTCATTTAAAGAGGACTTTGCTGAATGTATACATTCCAGCTTTGAGGTGCTTAACGGAGTTCCGGAAACCCTTGGTATTTCATCATTAGATCCTTCTCACATTTCACAAACCTGTTTTTGCATACTTATTCACAGATTTAATAATTCACAGCTTCTGTTTTTTGATTAAAACCGAAGCCCACTTTTACACTGTTCGGAATATGACTTGGTCAGTTTTTCAGGCTGTGTCCTTTATGACTCTCAGATACTGAAGTCTAAATCCCATATGCTTATTCTCCACAAGCCTTCTCTCCTTCTGCTGGTATGTCCACATTTGGTCATGCTGTGTGTGAAGCAGGAGACTGGAGTTATTTGGAATCAAGGGTGCATGGTCAGTCAGCTGGCATTTCCGTGAAATGATACCTTCTGTGTGGCTAGAGATAGTACCAGCAGCTGCTACCAACATCAAGCTGACATAGCAGTTTGCTTTCTAAGCCTTAAGATGGTAAAACCTGTAAAGAAGTTCATGTGTGAATTGCAGCTGTGGTTACAGCCAACTTTTATCTGCAAGACACTGTGTCACCTGTCCACCTTCCCCTTTCTTCCATTTGGGAATCCATTTGAATGTCCAACTTATTTTACCCCATCTGTTAGCCGTCTTGTGTCTGTAAACACAACCACAGTTACTGACACAGAACTTCTTCAGTACAAGTTGATGTTTGTCCATGGACAATATAAACTATGGAAAATGAGTCTGTGGTTTATGTAAAAGTGTGGATGTTTGTGGAACGCCATGATGCTGAGTACTGAAAAAAATCATCACAGTTAATGACTCGCATATACTTTACAAATTCTACCACACAAGCCTTGAATCTACACACTTGGTAAAAAAAATACAAAGCAGAAGAATCCTCCCCATCTTTGTTAAGTCAGTTGTAGCTTTTCCACCATAGAACGAGAATATATTTCTACGTAGTCATCATTGTTTTGTCTCCATAAAAGCCATGCAGACCTGCTTAATCCTCCCTATAGTTATTCAATATACTGACTGTATTTCTAATAATATATGAAGATAAGAAATAACAGAATAGTCTGATGCCAAAATAGAGAGAGTACTAGAATGACATGAGGACGTACAATGCACAGGAGGGAAACTTAAGGACATGGAGACAGAGTTGATAGCATTGGAGAGATGCGAATGTACTGGAAGGACATTAGACAGTTAATAAATAGCAGTGAGTGTCGCTTAGGATGAGAAGGTAGAGCAGAATCCATTAGTAAACACAATAAACAACACACCGCCAATGGCACTAAAACTTAAAACATAAAATAAAAAAAATAAAAACCACACCAGTGGTAAAAACAGAGCTTAGCTACTTTATTAAAAAACAAATTCCAGTGACCAAGCACGTTCACTCTCTTCACTAAAGGGCATCATCAGTCACCATTCACCAAGGGCATGTTGATGCCCTTTAGTGAATAGAGTGAAAGTGCTTGGTCACTGGAATTTATGTTTTTTAATAAAGTAGCTAAGCTCTGTTATTACCACTGGTGTGGTTTTTATTTTTATTTTATGTTTAAAGAATCTGTTAGTAATGTGGTAAAGTCAGAGCGACTTTTGATGTTAGGCCACTACAACCTGTTAACATATAAAGGTCTTCGTGATGTAGAGTGTGAACGTCATACTTATAGTAAGTACGTTTATTTGTTTTTAATTTTTAATTTTGTATTTCTGCTTAGTGATTTCAAAAGTCAGCACTTTTCTCAAATGCAGAGTTCAAATTTCTTCTCATGTTATTGGCAGTAACTTGAGAAAAGTGTCACAAGGCAAGGAAAAACTGAAAAAAGGGACTGTCGTGGGCATGGTAACTTCATTTTAGGGAATTTGTAACATGAAACTGCTGGCAGGACAAATATGCAAAACTGCAGTGAGCTTTGCAAGCATGGTTTGGACCAGAATGCTGTGCTTCCGAAGAACGGTGTCACTTACATATTGCAAGCATGGTTTTGCAAGCATGGTTTGGACCAGAATGCTGTGCTTCCGAAGAACGGTGTCACTTACATATTGCAAGCATGGTTTGGACCAGAATGCTGTGCTTCCGAAGAACGGTGTCACTTACATATTGCAAGCATGGTTTTGCAAGCATGGTTTGGACCAGAATGCTGTGCTTCCGAAGAACGGTGTCACTTACATATTGCAAGCATGGTTTGGACCAGAATGCTGTGCTTCAAGAACGGTGTCACTTACATATTGCAAGCATGGTTTTGCAAGCATGGTTTGGACCAGAATGCTGTGCTTCCGAAGAACGGTGTCACTTACATATTGCAAGCATGGTTTGGACCAGAATGCTGTGCTTCCGAAGAACGGTGTCACTTACATATTGCAAGCATGGTTTGGACCAGAATGCTGTGCTTCCGAAGAACGGTGTCACTTACATATTGCAAGCATGGTTTGGACCAGAATGCTGTGCTTCCGAAGAACGGTGTCACTTACATATTGCAAGCATGGTTTTGCAAGCATGGTTTGGACCAGAATGCTGTGCTTCCAAAGAACGGTGTCACTTACATATTGCAAGCATGGTTTTGCAAGCATGGTTTGGACCAGAATGCTGTGCTTCCGAAGAACGGTGTCACTTACATATTGCAAGCATGGTTTGGACCAGAATGCTGTGCTTCCGAAGAACGGTGTCACTTACATATTGCAAGCATGGTTTTGCAAGCATGGTTTGGACCAGAATGCTGTGCTTCCGAAGAACGGTGTCACTTACATATTGCAAGCATGGTTTGGACCAGAATGCTGTGCTTCCGAAGAACGGTGTCACTTACATATTGCAAGCATGGTTTTGCAAGCATGGTTTGGACCAGAATGCTGTGCTTCCGAAGAACGGTGTCACTTACATATTGCAAGTGTTGCTCTTTCAGTCATCCCTGAAATTTGGCCTAAATGACTACCCCACCTGATGAGCCACACAATGTAGAAAGTAAATGCATATAAATATAAGTGACGATTTGATGTATAATTAACCAGATGCTTGATTTATTTGATTTATTTGCTATTCTTTTCCATTCAGGGATACTTTTAATTGTTATTTAAATTGCTGATACTTGAAAACTCCAAAACATATGTTAAGAATAAATATCTCACATATGTAAATGCAGCATAATTTGTTCTAAAACATGCATAAAACCAACAGGCTTCAGGCATTTGTGGGCATCATATAATACAATCACAGGTATGTATAAAGAATATCAAAGTTGTTATAGATCATATAAACTTTACTGATAAAACGCAGGGGCCTGCAAACGCAGCCTACAACAGGTCTGTGAGTTTTTCACACTTCCATATTTCATGACTTTCAGTAACTGTTGGATATTTTTTACTAAAAACATTATCCAGTGATTATATAAACAGTCTGATTATTAAATACAGATGCTGTTTTGCAGTGCCTTTGAGTTGAAATACTTTTATTGTTATTTTGTTATGATCTTATGAGGTCATAGCATGAACAGATGCTTGGAATGTACTCCAAGAAAAATACTGTGTTGTTAAAGAAAACACGAGCTATGTGAATGGCAGAGTGCCAGTGAGTGGGCACATAGTGAATACATGTCAGAACAGCACCAAGCACATGCCTGTAGAGACCCCCACACACAGAGCGTTTCATATTGCAGTAATCTGGCTACTACAATGGACAATTGTATCCTGATTTCCCTGTGGAAGAAAACATTATCGGATAATTATACATCTGGACAGTAGAAACCAGTTGTAGAATATAGTTTTCTTAATGCCAGTGATATTCTGTTTCTGTTCAGTGTATCTGTTAATGGTACTCCTGTAACGTCTATCTAAATGTCAAGGTGTAAAAAGAAGAGTTGGGTGAGGTCCTGGGAGAATAACTGCAGAGTTGTTATAAAGCAGGGTCTCATCTTGAAGAACTTGAGTGGCTATAAAAGAAGAGGCCAAAGTGTACCAATGGATGTTTTTTTTTTCTTTTTGAAACAGAGATTGGCCTACTTCTTCAGCTATTGACAATAGGTGATGACAGGTACTAGAGCTGACCAGTGCAGCTAGTGATCACAGGCTATCCGAACAGACGCTGATAACACCTCTGACTGCAGTTGTTATTATCACCTGTAACTGCAAGCTGGAGTGAACAGAGGTATTAATGCTGCTTTTAGAAGCTGCTGAGAGTATGTACCAAGGAATCAAAGCTTGCCATAGTTGTGGATAACCATATACATTACAGACATTGTTCTGAAACTGGATTCAGTCAGTACCACAGTTGATTAGTAGAGGGCGCTGTCAGAAACAATTGAGAGTATGTGCCAATATAAGAAAAAAATGATCCAAGCTAGAGCTTTCACTCTATGATTCCTTAAAACCTCTCGTAAAAGAGGTTAATGTTGTGCTGATGAGGTCATAAGAAGATTGAAACATGCATGTCCACAGCTGGTGGCATTTGGCTTTATTAGCCTGAATTTGTCCACAACAGCCTTATTATTATTTGTGCATAACAGGGAGAGGTTGGCATAATGGTTAAGATACTTGCCTTGCTGACACAGGATTTAGGGTTTGATTCTCACATGGGTTAATAGGCTAGGCTTAAAATGGCCCACAAGGGCAGCAGTTAGCCTAGTACTACTCTATAAACCTATGAAAAAGAAAAAAGTCATGGGCATTCAGAACTACCATAAAGCTAAACACCTGATGTCCTTAAGGGGTCATTTCATATATCCCAGGAATCACACAGTAAAAGTCTGGCTTGGCTGGGTTTTCTTGTAGTTTTTTACTAATTGGATTGGCTGTGTGTCCTGTTTACTCTTATTTAGTTGTTAGATGGGATATTTTTCAGACACCTTAATGGTGGTGGACATCAGCTGGGTACAGCAGCCCTGCATTTCTAAAGGTTAGTAAAACAGTCCACTTATGCTGTGCAGATGAAGTCAAACGAAGACTGAAATGTGCATCCCGCAGTTAGTGGTGTTTGGCTTTATTGGCCAGACTTAGTCCATAGCACACTTGAAAAGAAAAAAATGGCATGGGCATTCAGAACTGCTATACAGCTGAAACACCTGATGTCCTTAAGGGGTCATTTGTATAAATCCCAGGAATCACACAGTGAAAGCTACTGTCGGAAGCTGATGTCATTTTGAAGTGGAGCAAAGGAAGAACACAGACAACAGACATTTTCTCAGGAGTTGATGACATTAGGTCTGAGGGTTAAACAACATAGGGTAAACACAAACATTAGGGTTGTTCTCATAAACTGGTGTCAATAAATATAAGGTCTGAAACATTGCTTAACACAGACCTTATGAATGTCCTTATGACCTGGTAACAGTAGTTGTAAGGGATGTCCAGTGGTGGGTGAGCACAGGTCTTAGGGCTGCTCTCAGTAGTTGGATGATAAATTAGGAACTGAACACACACACACACACACACACACACACACACACACACACACACACACACACACACACACACACACACACACACACACACAGTAGGACTGCTTTCAGAAGCGTGAATCAGTTGGTGTCAGTGATGAATGGAGAAGTGGGTAAACAAAGACATTATGTATATACTCTCAACAGCTGCCGTCTGCCGATAAGGCTGATCACAGTTTTTACGAGTGGGAAATCTGCCTTGTGATGCAGTATATGTTTCCATTTATGTCGGTCATTCTTATCAGTGTTCTATCAATGTGTACCACGATACATAAGTACCTGAAATTATAGAAACAAAATGAGACTCTAAAATGATCCATGATATACAAGAACCTCTAATTAGAGAGACAAAATGAGGTTCAGAATCCAAGAAAATGTTCATGATATATATGTACCTCTAATTACAAAGACAAAATGAAACTCCAGAATGTACCATGATATATGTACCCCAAACTACAGAGGGAAAATGGAGCTCCAAGAAAATGTACCACGATACACAAATACCCCCGATTTTGGACAGAAAATGAAATTCGAAGAAAATATACTGTGATACAATAGTACTACTAACTACAGAAACAAAAGGATACCCCAAGAAAATGAACTATAATATACAGGTACCTCAAGTTAGAGATAAAACGAGCCTCCAAGAAAATGTACCATAATATAAAATTACTCCTAATTACAGAGACAAAATTAGGTTCCAAAACATACCAAGATACACAAGTACCCATAAATACAGACAAAATGAAGCTCCAAGAATATCTGCCACACTATGAAGGTAATCCTAATTACAGAGAAAATGAGTTTCCAAAATGTACTGCGATCCACAAGTACCTCTAACTACAGAGACAAAATGAGGCTCCAAGAAAATGAACCATCTTTCATAAGTAGCCCTAATTACAGAGGCAAAAAAGAGGCTCCAAGAAGAGATACCATAATACAAATTACCCCTAATTCTACTTTTGGCTTTTCCTGGTTAGTGTTGCCACAGCAGATCTCCTGCCTGCTTGTGACTGGCAGTGGAGTTTTACAGTGTCAAGTTGCCAGCCTGGCACCCAACTTTCCACAGAAGGAACACACATGCATGCACTCACACCTAGAGCCAATTTAGAGTGCCCAATCCACCTACAGCATGTCTTTGGGAGGAAACTGGAGCACCCGGAGGAAACCCACACGACCACAGGGAAGACATACAGACTCTGCACAGAACATACCCCAGCTGAGGATCGAACCGGAGAATATCTTGCTGTGAGGCAGCAACACTAACCACTGCACCACCACGGCTGTCCACAAATTGCCCCTAATTACAGAAAAAAATGAGGCTCCAAGAAAATGTAACATAATATAAAAGGACTTCTAATTAGAGATAAAATGAGGCTCCTCGAAAACATAACATGATATTTAAGTACCTCTAACTATACAGACAAAATAGGGGTCAAAGAAACTGTACCATGACACATGCGTTCTCCTAACTACAGAGACAAAATGAGATCCAGGAAAATGTTCATAAACTCCTCCTATCTGCAGAATGAATGATTATGGAAAACCATTTGTCAAACAAGTCATAGAATAAGTTCTCTGAAGCATGGGACTGAAAAAAAGCATCATGACATGTGCAAGGTGCATAAAGAGGCAGAACAGCGAGCTAAGAGAAAGGCTTGATAAAATATTGCATCCATTTCCTACAGGCTTATCCTACAAATCAGATAACTGGAAGTGAAGAATGTTTGAAAAAGATGGGTTAAAATATGTAATGGTACTACTGCTATCAGAATGTTCATTTAAAGGTAAATTCTGGAAGCTTATTACATGTTTGTCTGATACAGGAAACTCAGTCTGATAAAAGGCAGATCCAGGAATTTGTGTTGGCACACACAGAAGATGAGCTCATAAAAGATGTCATGTTCATCATTCACAGTGCTGTACTACTCTATGGGTTGTGTCCTGCCAAGGATGCAGCAACCAGCCAGCTTCAGAAAGCTCCAATCCCCTCCCACACAGTCACCAACCAGCCAGCTTCAGAAAGCTCCTATCCTCTCCCACACAGTCACCAACCAGCCAGCTTCAGAAAGCTCCGATCCCCTCCCACACAGTCACCAACCAGCCAGCTTCAGAAAGCTCCAATCCCCTCCCACACAGTCACCAACCAGCCAGCTTCAGAAAGCCCCTATCCCCTCCCACACAGTCACCAACCAGCCAGCTTAAGAAAGCTCTAATCCCCTCCCACACAGTCACCAACCAGCCAGCTTCAGAAAGCTCCTATCCCCTCCCACACAGTCACTCTGAAAGGTTACAGAGATTGCAGACAGCAGTCATCCCTTTATACATTGCTTATCTTAACCTGGCCAAGGCTTTTAAAACTATCTCTCTACTGGTATTATTGAAAATTAAATAGACTTACTGTAAACTTTTACATTGCCCATTGGATTGTAAATAGGCTATCTACCAGATCTCAAGTGGTGAAAGCTGCTGGCACCCTCTTTGCATACAAAACTGTAAGTAAGAGGTTGCTAGAGGGATCAGAGCTCTTCTCTGGTTGGCACTTATTTTGCAAATATTCTAGCTAGTATTCCAGTGTTTGTGACCAGGTTTGCTGATGACTGCAAGCTGGATACTATTATCTGTTCATGTCCTTGCACCTAAAATGCTCCAACAAGGGCTGGGATCTGCTCATACCTGGTGTACTGAAAATGGTCTCAAGCTTAAACGGAGAATATTGGCATTCAGGAAAAAAGCTGCTCTTTCTTCATATATTATTAGAGGTAGTCCTATTCAAAGCAATACAGTAAAGACTTAAACTTTGCCTGTGATATAAATAGGACCTGATGGAGAGACAGGTATGTATCCCAGAGACTACCCTGTCTCTGGAACAGGCTCCCCATCCATGTGAAGCAGAGTTCATCCCTAACCCAGTTCAAGTGTAACTTGGACAGCTGGATGGGGAACAGGAAATTCATCCCTGGTTTGGTACCTATGTCTCTAATGGACACAAGCAACCTTGAAATGGTTCATCTCCAAGGCCCCTGCTGATAAATGTTTCATCTTACAAGCCCCTGATTACACTTATCAAGAGTACCAGAACTTGTTAGAGATTTGGGATGCATGGCTAGGCTTAAAAAGGTGCTTGTGGTCATTAGCCTAGTAAATACATATGAACCTATGAATTAGACACATGGGTACTTATGTGGTCAGCTCTGTCTGTCTCATTCGATTATCAATTTTACACCATAGTCAAAAATGCATTCTATCTGTCCCAGTTAATTTTTAAGAGAATATCTTAAAGATTCAAAGACGTCCTCTATCTCTGTACTCTTCCCTATTAAGAGACGTTCTACATATCTGTACTCTTCCCTCATCAGAGATGTCCTCTATCTCTGTACTCTTCCCTCATCAGAGATGTCCTCTATCTCTGTACTCTTCCCTTATCAGAGATGTCCTCTATCTCTGTACTCTTCCCTCATCAGAGATGTCCTCTATCTCTGTACTCTTCCCTATTAAGAGACGTTCTACATATCTGTACTCTTCCCTTATCAGAGATGTCCTCTATCTCTGTACTCTTCCCTATTAAGAGACGTTCTACATATCTGTACTCTTCCCTCATCAGAGATGTCCTCTATCTCTGTACTCTTCCCTTATCAGAGATGTCCTCTATCTCTGTACTCTTCCCTTATCAGAGATGTCCTCTATCTCTGTACTCTTCCCTTATCAGAGATGTCCTCTATCTCTGTACTCTTCCCTTATCAGAGATGTCCTCTATCTCTGTACTCTTCCCTTATCAGAGATGTCCTCTATCTCTGTACTCTTCCCTCATCAGAGATGTCCTCTATCTCTGTACTCTTCCCTTATCAGAGATGTCCTCTATCTCTGTACTCTTCCCTCATCAAAGACGTCCTCTATCTCTGTACTCTTCCCTTATCAGAGATGTCCTCTATCTCTGTACTCTTCCCTTATCAGAGATGTCCTCTATCTCTGTACTCTTCCCTTATCAGAGATGTCCTCTATCTCTGTACTCTTCCCTTATCAGAGATGTCCTCTATCTCTGTACTCTTCCCTTATCAGAGATGTCCTCTATCTCTGTACTCTTCCCTTATCAGAGATGTCCTCTATCTCTGTACTCTTCCCTTATCAGAGATGTCTTCTATCTCTGTACTCTTCCCTATTAAGAGACGTTCTACATATCTGTACTCTTCCCTCATCAGAGATGTCCTCTATCTCTGTACTCTTCCCTTATCAGAGATGTCCTCTATCTCTGTACTCTTCCCTTATCAGAGATGTCTTCTATCTCTGTACTCTTCCCTATTAAGAGACGTTCTACATATCTGTACTCTTCCCTCATCAGAGATGTCCTCTATCTCTGTACTCTTCCCTTATCAGAGATGTCCTCTATCTCTGTACTCTTCCCTCATCAGAGATGTCCTCTATCTCTGTACTCTTCCCTTATCAGAGATGTCCTCTATCTCTGTACTCTTCCCTCATCAGAGATGTCCTCTATCTCTGTACTCTTCCCTTATCAGAGATGTCCTCTATCTCTGTACTCTTCCCTTATCAGAGATGTCCTCTATCTCTGTACTCTTCCCTTATCAGAGATGTCCTCTATCTCTGTACTCTTCCCTATTAAGAGACGTTCTACATATCTGTACTCTTCCCTTATCAGAGATGTCCTCTATCTCTGTACTCTTCCCTCATCAGAGATGTCCTCTATCTCTGTACTCTTCCCTATTAAGAGACGTTCTACATATCTGTACTCTTCCCTCATCAGAGATGTCCTCTATCTCTGTACTCTTCCCTATTAAGAGACGTTCTACATATCTGTACTCTTCCCTTATCAGAGATGTCCTCTATCTCTGTACTCTTCCCTATTAAGAGACGTTCTACATATCTGTACTCTTCCCTCATCAGAGATGTCCTCTATCTCTGTACTCTTCCCTCATCAGAGATGTCCTCTATCTCTGTACTCTTCCCTCATCAGAGATGTCCTCTATCTCTGTACTCTTCCCTTATCAGAGATGTCCTCTATCTCTGTACTCTTCCCTCATCAGAGATGTCCTCTATCTCTGTACTCTTCCCTTATCAGAGATGTCCTCTATCTCTGTACTCTTCCCTTATCAGAGATGTCCTCTATCTCTGTACTCTTCCCTTATCAGAGATGTCCTCTATCTCTGTACTCTTCCCTTATCAGAGATGTCCTCTATCTCTGTACTCTTCCCTTATCAGAGATGTCCTCTATCTCTGTACTCTTCCCTCATCAAAGACGTCCTCTATCTCTGTACTCTTCCCTTATCAGAGATGTCCTCTATCTCTGTACTCTTCCCTATTAAGAGACGTTCTACATATCTGTACTCTTCCCTCATCAGAGATGTCCTCTATCTCTGTACTCTTCCCTTATCAGAGATGTCCTCTATCTCTGTACTCTTCCCTTATCAGAGATGTCCTCTATCTCTGTACTCTTCCCTTATCAGAGATGTCCTCTATCTCTGTACTCTTCCTTATCAGAGATGTCCTCTATCTCTGTACTCTTCCCTTATCAGAGATGTCCTCTATCTCTGTACTCTTCCCTTATCAGAGATGTCCTCTATCTCTGTACTCTTCCCTTATCAGAGATGTCCTCTATCTCTGTACTCTTCCCTTATCAGAGATGTCCTCTATCTCTGTACTCTTCCCTTATCAGAGATGTCCTCTATCTCTGTACTCTTCCCTTATCAGAGATGTCCTCTATCTCTGTACTCTTCCCTCATCAGAGATGTCCTCTATCTCTGTACTCTTCCCTTATCAGAGATGTCCTCTATCTCTGTACTCTTCCCTTATCAGAGATGTCTTCTATCTCTGTACTCTTCCCTATTAAGAGACGTTCTACATCTCTGTACTCTTCCCTTATCAGAGATGTCCTCTATCTCTGTACTCTTCCCTTATCAGAGATGTCCTCTATCTCTGTACTCTTCCCTATTAAGAGACGTCCTACATCTCTGTACTCTTCCCTCATCAGAGATGTCCTCTATCTCTGTACTCTTCCCTTATCAGAGATGTCCTCTATCTCTGTACTCTTCCCTTATCAGAGATGTCCTCTATCTCTGTACTCTTCCCTTATCAGAGATGTCCTCTATCTCTGTACTCTTCCCTCATCAGAGATGTCCTCTATCTCTGTACTCTTCCCTTATCAGAGATGTCCTCTATCTCTGTACTCTTCCCTTATCAGAGATGTCCTCTATCTCTGTACTCTTCCCTCATCAGAGATGTCCTCTATCTCTGTACTCTTCCCTATTAAGAGACGTTCTACATATCTGTACTCTTCCCTCATCAGAGATGTCCTCTATCTCTGTACTCTTCCCTTATCAGAGATGTCCTCTATCTCTGTACTCTTCCCTTATCAGAGATGTCCTCTATCTCTGTACTCTTCCCTCATCAGAGATGTCCTCTATCTCTGTACTCTTCCCTCATCAGAGATGTCCTCTATCTCTGTACTCTTCCCTTATCAGAGATGTCCTCTATCTCTGTACTCTTCCCTCATCAGAGATGTCCTCTATCTCTGTACTCTTCCCTCATCAGAGATGTCCTCTATCTCTGTACTCTTCCCTTATCAGAGATGTCCTCTATCTCTGTACTCTTCCCTTATCAGAGATGTCCTCTATCTCTGTACTCTTCCCTCATCAGAGATGTCCTCTATCTCTGTACTCTTCCCTTATCAGAGATGTCCTCTATCTCTGTACTCTTCCCTTATCAGAGATGTCCTCTATCTCTGTACTCTTCCCTATTAAGAGACGTTCTACATATCTGTACTCTTCCCTCATCAGAGATGTCCTCTATCTCTGTACTCTTCCCTTATCAGAGATGTCCTCTATCTCTGTACTCTTCCCTCATCAGAGATGTCCTCTATCTCTGTACTCTTCCCTTATCAGAGATGTCCTCTATCTCTGTACTCTTCCCTCATCAGAGATGTCCTCTATCTCTGTACTCTTCCCTTATCAGAGATGTCCTCTATCTCTGTACTCTTCCCTTATCAGAGATGTCCTCTATCTCTGTACTCTTCCCTTATCAGACCCTTCATCGAACACTTTTCCCCTTTGGAATGTTCAAATCCAAGCATATCTTACTGAAATGGCCCGCCTTAAATCCTTCAGCTATCCTTCTAGAATAGCACAACTCTCCATATGTTCAGTAGCAGTAGGTGTTCTGAGATGACCTGTGTCTCACTTTTTGAGCCATGAATGACTTAATCCTATTTGGGTCTCCTATTTCAATGCAAAACCAGTAGCCTGTGCTAAGGATGTAAATCTAGACCAGCAAATAAACATGACTCACTGGAGAGATGGGTTCTTAGCTGTATAACGATATATGTGTGTGTGTGTGTGTGTGTGTGTGTGTGTGTGTTATGTGCATGTGTTTGTGTATGTGTTCAACTTTTACACTTTTTTTTTTTTGAAATAGTAAAAAACACACACTGATATAGTTCTCTGAGTATAACCCCAATTATCTCCCAGTTACTCCATGACTGCTACCAGTATACTTTCTGGCTGATATTCTGCAGTTTTCTTATTCTTAGCCACAGAGCACACTCTCAATGAGAATCCAACATTTCTCTCACTCTCTCTCTGCAACTTCTTTCTTCTGTCTATATAGCCCCTCTTCTTATAATAAGGTGCTTTAAGTATTTCTATCTTACTCCCCTCTCTAAAATTCTCGAAAAGTGTATCTCCATGCAACTATTAAACTATCTGCTATCCAACAGTCACTTATCTAACACACAACATGGGTTTCACCTTGACCATAGCACCACAACTGCCCTTCTAAGCTTTACCATCACCATTAATCACCATAGAAATAATGGATAATTTGTTTCCACTATCTTCTTAGATCTCTTTAAATCTTTCGACACAGTTCTTCACCAGAAACTCTTTGATGAACTAGCATTTCTAAATCTCAGCTCCTCTGCTCTACCCTGGTTTCATAGCTATTTATCAGGCTATCAGCAAGCTGTCAAATGGCAACAGGAACTCATAGGTTCATAGGTAGGTACTAGGCTATCTGCCCAAGGGCATTTATAAGCCTAGCCAGAGTGTATCAGCTTTCGCAAACCCATTGATTAATTAACTGAGCCTCTGTCAAAAAGAGCCAATGAAGTGATCCCAGGGGTGTATTTTCTGTTACCCATCCACTCGTTAAGGTTTCTCTTGAAGAGTGTTAGTGAGGGGCTCTGCCTAATGTATTTAGGAATTTTGTTCCAAAGCATGGGGAGTCTCTGTGACAGGAATCTATCCCTCCAGCATGTTCTATTTATTGTTGTGGTGAGGTTTAGCTCACTAGAGCGAGTGGCTCACAGTGACTTGGATTTCTTTAGGTGGAGCATGTCCATCAATTCTGAGTTGGACATGGCTTTGTAAGTCAGGCAGAGATCACCTCTGAGTAAGCGATATGCGACTGAGTACAGCTGGAGTTTTTCCAGTCAGGCTGCATAGGATATATGTTTGAGGCAAGTAATCCTTGTGCTGAGATACTTTTGTGGTCTTTCCAGCTGTTGGAAGTGTCTTGTGAGTTACATCCCAAATGGGACATTGTACTCTATATGATGGGTCTGATGAGTGACGAGTAGAGGGGCACTATAACCTCTTTATTTCTAGATGCGAACCCTTTAGTAATTAGATGGGCTACAAAGAAGGATTTCCTAACTACTTTGGCAGTATGATTGTCAAAGGAAAGATTACTATCTACCTGGGTCCCCAGATCTCTTATTACCTCTTTTGTATTAAGGGGGCTGCCACCTATGTGGTAATTAGTGGGTGTTTTGTTTTTCTCAGACGGGATGACTATGCATTTTTTGGCATTTAGCTTGAGACCATGACTATGACACTAGGTGTCTGTCCCAGTAAGACCCTTTTAGAGAATGTCCCTGTCAGCCGGAGAGTCAATTATGGCTCCCAGTTTGCAGTCATCGGCGAACTTAGTTAGCCATAGTCCTCCTGTGTTTGCCTGTACTTCTGAGAAGTATATGCCAAACAGTAGGTGTCCCAGGACAGAGCCCTGTGGGATACCACTTGTGACTGGTTTAGAGTTGGACCTGGAGCCCGCTATTCTTACCGTGCGAGTTCTGTCTGTAAGCCAGTTAGCAACCCATCTTGTGACATAGGGGTTTATGTTCAGGCTGGTGAATTTTTCTATAATTTCCTAGTGGGGAATGGTGTCAAAAGCCTTGGCAAGATCAGGGTAGACTGTGTGAACTACGGTCTGCTCATCTATGGCCTTGGTGACTGTCTCGAAGAAGTCAACCAGGTTTAGTAGGCATGATCTGCCCTTAAAGCTGAACTGCATCAGGTCAAGTGTTTGGAGGCTCCCAATGTCTTTGTTAATGAGTTCCATGATGATGCTCTCCATAGCCTTGCAGACCAGGCTAGTTAGGCTTATGGGGCAATATGGCCCCTCCTTTGTGGAGCAGAATAACCATTGCTGTGCACCATTCTATGGGCACGTAGCCTGTGGAGAGGCTGAGGTTGAACAGTGTGTTTAGGTGGGGGGTTAGTTCGCTCTGTAGTTTGTGCAAGATGCAGCCTGGGACACCATCTGGCCCCATTGATGCTGTGTTTTTGGCTTTTGAAAGGGCTGTTTTCACCTCTGCGTTTGTGATTTCCGGGACACTACACTTTTCTGGTATTGTTGTGGGCCCTTTTGGGGGTGAGAGGGGGGTGAAGTTTGCACTGAATCTATCTGCCAAGATGTTGGCAATTTCAGTGGGTTCAGTATATTTTGTGCTATTTTGCACTAGCTCAGAGCATATCTGTGAGTTGCCACTTAGATTCTTGACATAGCTAAAGAAGTCTTTGTGGTTATCTTTTGAATCCTTGGCTATTTTTCTTTCAAAGTTAGCCTTGGAGGATTTTATGAGGGACCTTAGTTTCTTACTGATACTGATCAGGGATGTCTTTCCTTCTTGGGATTTTCTTTTTTCTGAACTAGTTTCCTCCTTCTATGGCAGGATTCCACTAGACTGGTCTTGGTTTTGCTAGGGGTAGCATGATCCATGCATCCTTGTAGGTGCTCACAGAGTGCATTTGTAAAGGTTCCTGCATCTTGGACACTGTTATCATTTAGCGTGGGGGCTGTGAACTTTACCACCTCTGTCTTAAGTAAGGTGAAGTTTGCTATAGAAAATTTTTTCACTGTGGTTTCCTTGGTTGGAGGTGGTGGTGTGGTGTGGACATCCAGACTGATTAGTTTATGGTCTGATCTAACCAGTGACGGGTTGACCTCTGGTGTAGAACACCTGTCGCCCTTGTTGGTGATGACCAGGTGCAATATGTTTTCAACTCTGGTAGGGGAGTTTACCTGCCGATCCAGGGCATTTGAGTTGATAAATACCAAGAAGTGCTGGACCTGGGAGTTTGTACTTGAGTAGTTTTCCCAGTTAATGGTAGGGTAATTGAAATCACCCAATATCAGGGTGTTCGGTAGGATCTTCATGTTTTTCAGTGTCTCCAGAAAGGTAGAATGGTGGTCCTGGGTCATGGAGTGTGATCTGTAGCAGGCCAAAATTTGCATTGCAGATTTTCCTGGTGTTAGATGCACATGGATGATCTCGGAGGTATCATGCTGCACCACTAACCTGGAGGTGTAGGTATCCTTGATGAATATGGATACACCCCCTCCTTTTGTGTTTTGGTCCATGTTCTGTGGCCAAAATGTGTGGTATGAGTTGTAGCCCTGTAGTGCTGGGGTGCTCTGTGGAGCCCTGAACCAGGTTTCAGTTACTGCACAGATGTTGAAGTTCTCCATACTGAGGAGTGCTTCCAACATGTGTATTTTGAGATTTAAACTCCTGGCATTGAGTAGCATACCTGGCAGTGCTGGGATGCTCTGTGGAGCCTTGAACCAGGTTTCAGTTACTGCACAGATGTCGACGTTCTCCATACTGAGGAGTGCTTCGACCATGTGCATTTTGAGATTTAAACTCCTGGCATTGAGTAGCATACCTGGCAGTGCTGGGATGCTCTGTGGAGCCTTGAACCAGGTTTCAGTTACTGCACAGGTGTCGATGTTCTCCATACTGAGGAGTGCTTCGAGCGCGTGCATTTTGAGATTTAAACTCCTGGCATTGAGTAGCATACCTGGTAGTGCTGGGATGCTCTGTGGAGCCTTGAACCAGGTTTCAGTTACTGCACAGATGTTGACGTTCTCCATACTGAGGAGTGCTTCGAGCGCGTGCATTTTGAGATTTAAACTCCTGGCATTGAGTAGCAAACCTGGTAGTGCTGGGATGCTCTGTGGAGCCTTGAACCAGGTTTCAGTTACTGCACAGATGTCGACGATCTCCATACTGAGGAGTGCTTCGACCATGTGCATTTTGAGATTTAAACTCCTGGCATTGAGTAGCATACCTGGTAGTGCTGGGATGCTCTGTGGAGCCTTGAACCAGGTTTCAGTTACTGCACAGATGTTGACATTCGCCATACTGAGGAGTGCTTCGAGCGTGTGCATTTTGAGATTTAAACTCCTGGTGTTGAGTAGCATAAGCCTCATTTTTTTATTTGTGCTGTTTATGGAGGTGGGTTTGACTTTTGAGCCTTGCCTAAAAAAGGCACTATGGGGGCAGCAAGAGCCTTGGCCAGTATTCAAAAGCCTAGGGGTGACAGGTGCAAGCAGTCTCTTGTGAAGCAATGACGCTTGTCGAGCATGTCGTCCCAGGCTGACGGACACTGGATCCCCTTTGAATGACACCAGAAGTTTAGCCAATTGTTGAAACTGATCATTTTTTCTTTATACTGAGGTATCATTCTTGGTGAGGGCAGGATGCTACTCAGGGTCAGGGTCATACCCACCTGGGCTACATGATCAGCGAGCTCTTCCATGTCTCTTTTCATGTAGTCCAAGGAGGTACATCTCAGGTCATTCACACCAACATGAACAATGACAGAGTCATATTTGTACTTGTTCTGGAGTGACCTGAGTGCTTGTGTTATGTGGCAGATTCTGGCTCCCGACAAGCAGCTAACAGTAACCTTCTCCTTGTCCAGCCTAGTGAGTGGGATGTCAGGGTGCCTGACTATAGAGTCTCCTATTACTAGTGTGTTAGGTATGTTATTTCGCCTTAAGGGCTGTGATTGTGCGGCACACTGATTTTGTGTTTTATGTGTTGTCTGGTTTGTGATGGGAGGTGCAGGTTTTTTGGGTGTCTGCTTTGGAGGTTTGTGATGCTTTTGCAGGTTTTTATTTAGAGCCTCCGAGTATGATTTTGTGTATTTATGTGTATTTTTTTGCAGTGCTGGTTTAGTATGTCTATGTGAGGCTGGAGGTGTGGTGCAAGTGTTAACCTTCTCCTCATGACTGCCTGTTCCAGTCTTGGGTGGAGAGAGCTTAGCCTCCAATTTAGCTATATAATTGCATCTCTCGCATATGTTAATGTTTTGTGGTAGGAGGAGAGGGTTGTCTGTGTACATGAGGCAGTTGTAACATTGCCTCAGGATACTCAGGTTCACCAGCTGGACTGGAGAGTACATCTGAAATTGCCCTTTGGTCATGCTTGAATAGTAGGGTGAGCTGCTTAGTCTTGTGGTTGGTGAGGGGTGAATAATGAGCCTTGCCCTGCTGGGCAATCAAGTGTCGGGGTATATTAGTGCTTGCTATTTGGTCTGAGCAAGTGCTGGACTGTAGGATGCTTTTTAAGTGTTTTGGTTGAGAGTTAGACTACTTTCAAGGGAAAAACTGAAGAGGAGACTTGGTGGAGCCGGGATAAATTTAGCCCTAGCTAACCGGCACTGCCCCTGTTACCTGTCACCCTTGTTGTTTCACAAGGTTCCATCCTTGGTCTGCTCCTTTTCAGTATAGTTACTAATCAGCTTCAGTCTTCAACCCCCCCCCCCCCTTATACTCTATGATCCAACATGCAGACGATTCAACTCTAATATGTTTTGCTCCTTCCCTCAAACAACTTGTCTGCTCTACTCTGGAATCCTTCCTATCCATTGAATCTTGGCAATCTAAATCTCATCTTATACTTAATCCTTCGAAAACCAAACTGATGCTGTTTCACCCCACTAAATCTCATGATCCCTGTTCCACTTTCCAGATTTACTCATCCAACAATACCTTAACACCAGCTGTATCCCACACAAAATTATTAGGTGTCATTATTGATAATGACCTAAAATTTGATGATTACCTAGCACGGACCATCAAAAAAACTCATATTAGACTAGGTTCTCTTTACAGAATTAAGACTTTCTTTACAAATACCACAAGACACAGCCAGAATCCATCTTCTCTCTTTATTCCTATATGCATCCCCCATCTTTACAAACCAAAGTAAGAGGAGTGTAAAAAAACTGGAGACCTGTTACAACAAAATTGCTAGATTACTGAGCACATCACTGCTCTGCCTTACAGCCACGGAACTGGCTTGAATTACTTCATCAACTAATACACTCTCAAATCACCTCATATACCAACCTGATAAAATTCCTGCCCTTCGTCTCATGCTTCAACCCTACAATAACAATAAGAACCTCTGATCCTCCTCCAAATCTCACTTTCATGTCACTAAATCCCTTAATAGAGCTGGTGACTCCCTTTATTCAAACTATATTGCCAAAAATGGAATTCTATCCTTCAGACTATTTTAACCACACCAACACTTCTCATTTCAAAAAAATGCTGAACGATTACCAAGGTAGCAACTGGATCTGTTCATGCTCTAGTCCTGGCTGACAACTTCTTCTGACTCTTCATTTCTTGCTGACTTTGCCTGCTATCTCAGCTTCCTTTTTACCCCTTTGTAAACCCTGAATTCTTATTCTGTCCATCTCTCCCTTCTATTTTTTCTGTTTCTTTAGCTATTTCCTTTCTATTTTTACTGTTACCTCTAACCCCATAACTCATTACTTCTCCTATTAATCTTTCTTCTCCGTCTGATTTTTATTCCCTATAGCTTGCCCCCTTTCCTCTTTATTCCACTTCTCGGTCTACTCTTTTCTCCTCTACATTGCTCCCCCTTTCTTTTCTCCTCTACATTGCTCCCCCTTTCTTTTCTCCTCTACATTGCTCCCCCTTTCTTTTCTCCTCTACATTGCTCCCCCTTTCCTTAATCCTCTGTATCTCACACAGTAGACTTAACTTGTTCTTTTACTTCGTACTTTCAGTTGTTTTACCATTTACGTGTTGATCTAATCTATACATGTTTTACGTCTTTTCTTGGACTCCACTCTTTATACCTCCAGTCTCTGACTATTTGTCATAAAAACAAACCTCTGTATAAAATCTTCCTTTTTTCTCTATAAGTTCTGTCTATTGTAAATCTCTTTTGTTATAGTCTTTTTACATTTGGTTTCTCTGTAAAACCTTTTTAAATTTTTTCTTATAAATTTTTTGTCATCGATAAATTCTCTAAAATTGTATACTGTCCAAGTATTGTTTTTTGTAGCTATTATTGTATGTTTTATGGAGATTTTCTCTCCAGGCCTCCACTGAAAATGGGCTATCACCCAGTCGGACTATCCCGGTATACAAAAGTAAATAAATAAGTGACCCCTCCATACTGTCCCACCATTGTTGTCTCACATACTGCCCTTTGGTTGCCAGAGACACCATACCACATGACCTCCTCAGTGTGGATAGGCACCACTGACAAGTCAGATCTTATCTTAGCTAACCTATGACCTCAGTGACAGTGGGCTGCCCTTCCTCCAAACATTAATATAAATATGGCAGTGCTCTGCAGTATACAAAAAGTAGTAACAGGCTCAGCATTGTGGTCACCACATCTGTTGTATGGACTTCTCTTCTTGGCTTGTACGTTTGGTCAAGGCTTTCCTTAGCAACTGCACAAAACGATATTTGGCTTTGAATTCATGAAATGATATTTTCGTACAAAATGTGATGGGAATAAGGTGACAGACTATGACCATTTATAGCATATAAACTCTTCTTACTGGGTTTTGTTCTGACCGTATCTGCTGTGTTGGACACTGTTTTATTGCTGCTCTTGTCATGAGGCCCTGCAGCAAACTGACTGAATTCTAAATGAGCTTTCATTTACAACAGATGCAAGTGATGTGTTTGTTAGTCTACACTTAATGATTGAACCATATTCAATACTGCTTATATCTGAGACATTCTGTACATTATCATTTGGACTTGGGCTTTTATCTCCAGCTTCAGGTTCTGTAACTATTTCTTCCATAGTTCATAGGTTCATAGGTTCATAGTATACTAGGCTAAAGATCTCTAGGGCACTTATAGGTGTAGCCTTGCAATCCAAACAGTGTCCAGGGATGCCTTGTCTGGCACAAATTACTTCTAGCTTGGTCTTGTTTTATAAATTGATCACTACTGTTTTTGAGCATTTTCTAAAGCATTTCTTTAATTTTGTGGTAAAAATAGTAATTTCTCTGTTGGCTTTTCTAGTCTGTGTGCCTCCAAATCTCTTTGCAGAAGGGTGAATTAGCCAATGCCTTAGCTGTTTGGTAATTGCTTATTGTTTAGTCTCCACTTGACAGCTGTTTTCTGTGGTTTTACATTATGAAATTCGAGGATCAGACATTTGGTGGCAGAAGGTGTTTACCTGGTCTCTGAGGCGAGAAGCAGTGCAAGAAGCTCAAAGTGGGGTTGTTTATCTGCTAAAGGGGCATACGAGTCCGTTTTAAATATTTTTTCTTTGTGAAAAGCTGCCAACCTGGCCTGGGCAGTTAGCAGTGCCCAGTACAGTAGCGAATGTCTAGACAGTAACATTTTCTTATAAAGTTAGGATTAGATCTGAAACGTTAAACACTGCGGCATTGTACAGAAATAAGTTTATAGCAGTTAGTTTGTGCATTGAATAACATTACCATATTTTAGCATTATATAAATCCTACCCAGAAACTACCCTAGCAGACCCTTGTTAAAACCCAATATTTAATCCTAAACAGCCAGCCCTATTACAGGATCAAACAACATGGATATGCAATTTCCAAATGTGTCTGTGGCCATCTTGGCAGATTTGGGCATCCTGAGGCAATGTAGCATTTGTCTCATGTTCTCAGACAACCAGTTAATCATTAAAGAAAATAACACAGTATGTGAGAGATGTAAATACACAACTTCCTTCAAGACAAAAATCTCACATAAAAACAAGGTTATCAGAAATATCCACGCTATATTCCTCTCACATACCATTTACCACACACACAGATTGTCTCATGCTGATGCACTTAAGAAACCTTTGCAAATCTCAAAGACCTCCAAAGCCACCTAATGGCAGCACTGCACCTCAACAATCACTAACGCACACACCAAAAGCAACACCACACATCTCACATAAGCCTACACCCAATGGTCCCACAAGAGCACAGTACATAAGGCAAGCAAATATTTTACCTAATACTCTTGTCATTGGGGACTCCATTGTGCAACACACAGATGCCCCATTCACCAGGTTGGACACACAGATGCCCCATTCACCAGGTTGGCACACAGATGCCCCATTCACCAGGCTGGACACACAGATGCCCCATTCACCAGGCTGGACATACAGATGCCCCATTCACCAGGCTGGACACACAGATGCCCCATTCACCAGGTTGGACAAGGAGAAGATAACAGCAAGTGGCCAGTCTGGAGCCAGGAGCCACAATTTCATGCGAGCACTCAGATTACAAACCCCGGGTACCAACATGATCCCATCATACTCCATGTGGGAGTAAAGGAAACATACCTCACAGGACTATATGAAATGAGACATAATGGATCTCTCAGAATATGTGTCACAGATAGGTATGAGCCTTGTACTGAACAGCAGTGTACCCTCAAAGATGATGCCACAGTATGACAATAAAATGATTGATTTTAATAAGTGGATTCGTTTCTGGTGTCATTACAGGAGTATCCAATGTCTGTCAGAATAGGAGAAGATGGTCAAATGACCATGTTGTTTTACTAAGGATGGTTTGTTTGTCTGTTCTAGGCTTTCAGATTTTAGCTAAATATTTATCCACTCCCTTACAGCCTGTTTTAGCTGATGCCAAAAAGACAAAACTATCAATATAGTGAAAAAATCTACAAACAACCTTAAGATGTTATTCCACAATGCTTGGAGCCCAAATAAAAAACTTAACACCCTTCAAATCCTCCTAACTCTGGAGGATGTAGACATCTGTGCCGTGACTGAGATGTGGTTCAAAGCCATAGAAAGTACTCCAGAAGTGGAAGGCTTTAGTGCCGTCCATACATTTATGCCGACAGTACAGACTGTGGCAAAGGTGGTGTTTTAATCTGTGTTAGCAACAAACATACCTTCAGGTTGGTTAAACAGGGTGATACCATCCATGTGCAAGTCATGATAGATAAGGTCCCTTACCTTATCATGGCTAGCTACAGGTCACCATCTATGCCCCTAAACTCTCAACTCTAAAACCTACTAGACATGTTCACCATCCAACCAAACACCCTATTCATGGGTGACTTTAACTACCCCTCTGTAGACTGGGAAATGTACACTGTCTCAAACTCACAGATACAGAGCTTCCTGTACTTTATTAATACAAGCACCCTGGAAGAGATACTGCTCTCTCCAACCAGAGGATCAAACATACTGGATCTGGTACTCACCAACATGGGACAGTGTTCTACCTCACCTGCATCACTTCCTCGCTAGTGAAGTCAGATCACAAAGCTGTCTCATTTGAAGAAAAAATCAACCCAGAAAATCCAGCTAAACCAGTAACAGTTAGGAATTATTCAAAGGCAAACTACATCCTATTACATGACAGATTGTCAAAATTCCAGGCTCCCACCAACTCCAAGACTACAGGTACCTATGCAGAATTATTCACAGAGTCACTATACAAACACATGAATGACTGCATAGAAATTGTCGTACAACTAGAAATAAACCCAAAACAAACCCTAAAAACAAATCCCACTGGTCAAATCCTCACCTATAACAGGGTATATAATAAAAGAAGGAAACATATGGCCAAAATCAAGGAAAAGCAACTCCCTTAAAAACAAGTCCTCTCTTATACAACTAAACTAAACAAGAAAGTAAGAGGTCTAATTAAGTCCAACAAGGCCAGCTATTAGGTCAGGATAGTCTTATATACTTAGGACAATCATAATATCTTCTTCAGCTATGTCCAGTATCTTAGAGGTGCTGAACTGGTGCTGAATGGTACCACCTCCACCAATCAGGGTGACATAGCGAGTGTACTGCCTGATAAATTCAGCTCAAACTTCATCCCCCACTCCCCACCCCAGCTCCACCAGGTGAAATCCCTCCAAAATACTTCCTCCAGCTATCAGTAGGGACCAGATGCTGCAGCACTCACTAAAGCCTCCTGCACACTGTAAAACATGACCTATCAGGACCACTTGAGGTGCTCTTCAGCTACAGCCTTGAAACAGGCTACGTTACAAGTGAATAGAGGACCACAACAGTCATTCCCCTCTACAAGGGTGGATCATCAACTGACCCAGGGTTACAGACCCATCAGTCTAACAAGAATAATATGCAAAGCCATGGAACTAATTATCATGAAAATAAGCAAGGACATTGGAAACCCACAGACACTGGGCCCAGCTCAATTTGGCTTTTTTAAAAGATGACCATGCCTACTTGACCTAATAAACATCTCTGAGAGGGTCGCCAAAGCAATGGATGAGGTTAAAACAGGGTATACTGTGTATTTTGACCTGCCCAAGGCATTTGTTACAATATTGCAGTCAAGCATTGTTGACAAACTCTCTGAGCTTGGCATAGACCTTTACATAACTCACTGGGTTGCTGGCTGGCTCACAGACAGGACACAAGATATCAGGATCAGTGAGAACATTTCCAACAAAAGACCGGTTATCAGTGGAGTACCTCAGGGCTCCATGCTGGGCCCACTCCTGTTTGGCATCTACTTCTTGGAAGTCAAGGTTAATGTTCAAGGCCTCTGGTTCACCAAATTGGAGAGGACTGTAAATTGAGAGCTATTATAAATTCCCCAAAACACAAGCATCTTGCAAGAGGGTTTAACACAGACAAGTGACTAGTGCCAAAGCCATGGACTAAAAATCAATGCCAAAAAATGCATTATAATGCCCTTTGGTAAATTATCAATGTTATAATTATATTGATAATAAAATATAAGAAGTTGAAGTTGACAGGGATCTGGGAATATATGTAGACAGCAATCTGGGCTTTGGCTAACATGTAGCTAAGATAATAAGAAAATCATTCTGTGTCACCCAACTTATGGTATTGCTCGTCTAGTCAGGATGTAATAGACAAGACTTCATGGGTTCTCTTCAAACAGCATCAGGACTGAGGCTTAATAACTTTAACTTGGGTAAACTTATATACGAACTAGCTATTACACTCATACATGCTCACTCTCTGGCTGCACTTTCAAAATGGCACTGAAGCTAGCATGTGCTTGCTATTTATATGCAAGTTCAGTCCTTGAGACACTTCTTAAGATACAACAGACACACGCTTTGTTCTACATCCTCCCTCTTTGAGGAATAGGTTAGGCAATATTGACAATATTAGTTGACATGCAATCAGTACAAGTAATTCTTTGTCATGCAGTTATACAGAACTAGAAACATATATACAATAAAGTCCAGGTCGCTGTGTATTACACTAGGTCTGGAAAGTTGACCAAAATGTGTGACATAAAATTTAGAATCAGATTTAGCAACTGGGACTGTGTCTGCTGAATGTTCAACCTTAGGAACATCAGGAACATCACTAGGAATGGAAGTAGAAGACAGGGCACGTTCTGCAACAGGAACATTATTTGGATTGCACCGAGATCTAGAGTTTGTATCACAGGAACAAGGCTGCGATATCGATTCTGATACAGGAAGTAGATGTCTGCGATTTCTCCTGTACTCTACACCCTCAGATTCTACAAAGTAGGATCTTGGCTCAGTACATATACCTGTTACTTGACCAATCCAGTTGAAACCTTTCGCCGTTTGTATCCTCACTGTCTCTCCCTCTTTCAACAGATGAAGAAATCTGCTCGATTTATCATAGCTGGACTTCTGGAAAGAATGCTTTCTGAATAATTTGGCTCTAATGGTTCTGTTGTTCTTAGCTTTAGGCCTCAACAAATTGGAATGAATAGGTAATGTTGCTCTGGTTTGCCTGGTCAGAAGTCTCTGAGCAGGCGAGCCAAGTATATCATCACAGGGTATGTTTCTGAGATTCAGTAAATTCAAAAAGACATTGGTATTGTCATGTGCTGACCTTTCAAGTAATTGCTTTGCACTCTGCACTACACGTTCAGATAGCCTGTTTGACTGGTGATATTCAGGACTACTAGTAACATGCACGTCCCATTCTCTTGTAAATTTCTGAAACAAACTGACTAGTAAATTGAGTACCATTGTCAGAAATAACTGTGTGGACTACCATGGACTGAGAAATGAGGTTTCAACTTAGTGATAGCAGTGGATGTTAGGTTAGGTAGTAAATCGATCTCAAACCAGTTCGAATAAGAGTCTACCAGTACTAAGTAATGCTGATTGTTCCACTTGAATATATCATTGGCTACTGTTGACCAAGATAGTTCAGGAACTGGACTTAGCAGAAGTGTTTTTCTTTGCAAATGCAATTTAGTACTATTGCATACTGAACAAGAAGAAAGTACTTATAGTCTTTTACTAGAAAAGGCCAAAATACTAGTTCTCTTGCCCTTCTTTTGGTAGATTCAGAACCTAGGTGACCATGATGCAAAATCTGGATATATTAATGTTGTAAGAAAGCAGGAATAACAATTCTAGGACCTTTGAAAATAATGCCATCTTCCATCAACATCTCATCTCTAAGGAAGATAAGTTTGCACTTCAGGTGGTACACTAGATTGCTTTGACAGCCAGCCAACATTAATTCAGTAGTTGAGCTTTTGCAAAATTGGATCAGTCTTTGTATGATCTCTCAGCTCATCAAGTCTCGTGGTAGAAAAATTATGCACCTCCATTACGTCAAAGTCAAAATTCTCTGTATCAAGCTGTTCCACTGCATTTCTGGGTGATCTGGATAAGGTATCAGCCAGATAAAGAAGTTTGCCTTTTGTATGGACCATTTTGAAAGTTACTTTTGCAATTTGAGCATCATTATTTGTAATCTCGGTGGAGCTGAATGCAGAGGCTTCTTCAGAATGGTAACTAGAGGTTGGTGATCCATTTCTATCTGAATAGTGACCATAGATATAATCATGAAACGTTGAACATGCCAAAAGTTCTTTCTCAATCTGAGCATATTGCATTTCAGTTTGGGTAAGGGTTCTAGATGCACAGGCTACTGGTCTGCCTTCTTGATAAATAACTGTGCCAAGACCAAATTTTGAAGCGCCACAGGAAACAGTTATTGGTTTACTGACATCATAGTATCTTAATGTAGGTAAAGTGCCAATTTTCCTCTTGGTCTTCAAATCCTCTCTAGTGCTGTTCCAGCCAAGACCATGTAACATTTTTGCCCATCAGCTCTCTTAAAGGTGCGGTCAGCTCACTGAAGTCTGGTATACACTTGCTTAAATAGGTTCATAGGTAGGTACTCGGCTATTGGCCCTAGGGCATAAATAAGCCTAGCCATAAATTTTGTGCTATAGCATTCCCTCCCAGGTGGTTTAGTTACCTACACCCCTGTTGAGCAGGGCCATAGAAGTGATTCTCGGGGTGAATTTCCTGTTTCCCATCCACTCATCAAGATTTCTCTTGAAGAGCGCCAATGAGGAGCTCCACCTCACATATATGGGGACCCTGTTCCAGAGCAAGGGGAGTCTCTGGGACACAAATCTGTCACTCCAACACTTCCTGTTTATTGATGATATTAGTTTTACGTCCCTTGAGTGTGTAGCTCTGGTGGATTGGGTTTTCCTTAGGTGGAGCATTTCTAGCAATTCGGGGTTTGACATAGCCTTGTATGCCAGGCAGAGATCACCTCTGAGTAGCTGGTATGCAACAGAGTACAGTCTGAGTTTTTTTAGCCTCATGGCATAGGGCATCTGTTTAAGGCCCTTTATCCTCTTTGTGAGGTACTTTGAGGCCTCTCCAGCTGCTGCAGCTGTCTTGCTAGGTACATCCCAAATGGGGCATTATATTCAATAAAGGGTCTAATTAGTGATGAGTAAAGGGGGACAATAACTTCCTTATTCCTAGATGCAAATCCCTTTTGGATAAGGTGGGCCATGAAGAAGGATTTTCTAACCACTTTAGCAATGTGGTTGTCAAAAGAGAGGTTACTGCCTATCTGAGTCCCTAGGTCTCTTATCACACTCTCTGTGATAAGTGGGTTGCCACCTATGTTGTAGTTCATAGGTACTTGGTTTTTCCCAAAGAGGATAACAATGCACTTTTTGGCATTTAGTTTGAGGCCATGGTTTTGGCACCATGTATCTGCATCCATAAGACCCTTTTGAAGGATGTCTATGTCACTAGGATTCTCTATTATGGCTCCCAGTTTGCAGTCGACTGCGAACGTTGTTAGCCATAGTCCCTCTGTGTTTGCTTGTACTTCCGAGAAGTATGATACCAAACAGGAGGGGTCCCAGAACTGAGCTCTGTGGTACACCACTAGTCACAGGTTTGGAGTCTGATCTAGCGTTTTCTATCCTCACTGAATGGGTTCTATCCATGAGCCAGTTTGCAACCTATCTTGTTACATAGGGGTTTATATTTAGGTTGGAGAGTTTGTCTATAATCCCGAGTGGGGAATAGTATCAAAGGCCTTTGCAAGATCAAGTTATGCTATGTGAACCACCTTTCCCTCATCTATTGCTTTAGTGACCATTTTGAAGAAGTCAACCAGATTTAGAAGACATGACCTTACCTTCACGAACCCAAACTAGGTGGGGTCTATGGTTTGTAGGTTCCCAATGTCATTGTTTATGAGTTCCATGATGATGCGCTCCATGGCCTTGTAGACAAGACTCTTCAGGCTGATGGGGCGATAATTCCAGGGGTCAGTGGTTGCACCTCCTTTGTGGCGTGGTATGACTGTTGCCATGTGCCACTCTGTGGGCACATAGCCTGAGGTGAGGCTGTGGTTAAACATGGTATTAAGGTGAGGGGTTAATTCATTTTGGAGTTCATGTAGCACGCAGCCTGGGATGCTATCTGGTCCCATGGATGCTGTGTTTCTTGCCTTGGTGAGTGCTGTTTTCACCTGAGTGTCTGATTTTAGGGGCAGCACAATCTTCTGATATGTATATGAGCCCTTTTGGGGGGAGAGGCTGGGCTGAAAGGGGGGATAGGGTGGGCTGAAATTTGCACTGAACCTATTGGGTTGAAAGGGGGGATAGGGTGGGCTGAAATTTGCACTGAACCTATCTGCCAATATATTGGCGATATCAGTTGGTTCTGTGAATTTTGAGCCGGTATGCTGAGTTCGGAGCAGATCTGAGAGTTGCTATCGAGGTTTTTGACATAGCTGAAAATGCTTTGTGATTGTCTTTGGAGTCTGTTGTGATTTTTCTTTCAAGCTCGCCTTAGAGTTTTTTATGAGGGTTCTTAGTTTTTTGAAAAGGTTGGATAGGGAGCACCTCCAATTCCTGGGTTTTTACTTTTTTTGCAATATTTTCTTCCTTCTATTATAGAGCTTGTTTATGGCTGTGGTCCACCAGACTAATTTCCTCTTTTTGGAGGAATGGGTCTTGGTCTTGTTTGGGATAGCACGGTCCATGCACTCATGTAGGTGCTTGTAGAGTGCTTTTGTGTAGGATATAGCAGATTCAGTCATATTGACATTCTGCGTTGGAGTAACAAAGTTTGCCACCTCTGTGTTGAGTAGCATAACGTTCGCTTTTGAGAAGTTTTTCACCATGGTTTCTTTTGGGGCAGGGGATGGGGGAGGTATGTGGATATCTAGGGTGATGAGTTTGTGGTCTGATCTGACCAATGAGGAATTTACCACAGGTGTGGTGCATTTGTGCCTCATGTTGGTGATGACCAGGTCTAGTATATTTTTACCTCTTGTGGGGGTGTTTACAAGCTAGTCCAGAGCATTGAAGTTAATGTACTCCAGGAAGCGCTGAGCAAAGGTATTAGTACTTTCATGGTTTTCCCAATTGATGTTTGGGTAATTAAAATCACCAAGTATAAGGGTGTTTGGTTGGGCTCTCATGTTTTCCAATACCTCGAGGAAGGCGGAGTGAGTGTCCTGGGGCTGGGAAGGTGATCTGTAGCAAGCTACAGTCTGTATTGCAGTTTTGCCCATTGTTAGTTGCACTTGGATGATCTCCAAGGCATCATACTTTGCAACTAGTCTGGAAGTGTGGTTATCCCTGATGAATACGGATATGCCTCCTTCCTTTGTATTTCGGTCCGGGTTTTGCAGACGAAATGTGTGGTATGAGTTGTAGCCTGGAATCACTGGGGTGCTCTCTTGAGCCTTGAACCAGGTCTCCGTTACTGCACAAATATCGATGTTCTCCATGTTGAGGAGTGCCGCGAGAGAGTGCATTTTGAGGTTTAAACTCCTAGCGTTTAGCAGCATGACCCTCAGTTTATTATCACTAGTACTTGTTACGGTGGTTGATTTGTTTTTTGAGCCTTGCCTAAAAAAGGCACTATGGGGGTGGCAAGAGCCTTAGCCAGTATCCCGAATCCCAGGGGTGACAGGTGCAAGCCATCTCTGGCAAAGCATCGAGGCTTGTCGAGCATGTCATCCCAGGCAGACAGATACTGGATCCCTTTTGAATGACACCAAAAGCTTAGTCAATTGTGGAAATTTATCATTTTTTCCTTGTACTGTGGTATCATACTTGGTGAGTGTAAGATGCTACTCAGGGCTAGGGTCATACCTGCCTTGATTACATAATCAGAGAGCTCTTCTATGTCCCTTTTCATGTAGTCCAGGGATGTACATCTCAGGACATTCACATCAACATGGACAATGACAGAGTCATATTTGTACTTGTTGTGGAGTGACCTGAGTGAGTGGGTAATGTGGCAGATTCTGACACCTGACAAGCAACTGACAGTGACCTTCTCCTTATCCAGCCTGGTGAGAGGGACATTGGTGTGCCTGACTATGGAGTCACCTATTACAAGTGTGTTAGCTATGGTGTTTTGCCATAGGGGCTGTGGTTGTGCGGCACAACTGTTTTTTTGTGGTTATGTGATGATTGTGGTGTGTTTGTGGGTGTAGGTTGCTTGCATGTCTGCTTTGGAGGTCTCTGTTGTTTCCCAGATTTTTATTTAGAACCTCCAAATATGTCTTTATGTATCTATGTGTGGGGTTCGCATTTGGATGTATGGTGGGTCTATGTGTAGTAGGTGGTGTGCTGCAGGTTGGTAGCTTCTCCTTTTTACTGTCAATTCTAGTCGTGACTGGAGAGAGCTTTGCTTCATGTTTAGCTATGTAAGTGCATCTCTTGCAGATTTTGGTGTCTTGTGGTTGGAGGAGAGGGTTGTCTGTGTACATGAGGCAGTTGTGACATTGCCTCAGGATGCCCAAATTCATCAGGTGCACAGGAGAACTCGCTGGGAGCTGGCTCTTGGACATGCCTGAATGGGTTAAGGAACGTATTATAGTTTGCTATATATAGTTTATTATATATATTTATAATTTGGCTGTTCTCTACAGACAACTGTTGGGGATCTAGTATTATAGCTTATATAGTGCTTCTGACTCTTTTTGAGCCAAGTGCTAGTCTAAAAGTACTGATTTCAGTGCTAAAACTGGAAGAACTGGCTAGTACCAAGGGAAAAACTAAAGAGCAGACTCAGTGGAGCCGGGGATAGTTTAACCTTAGCTAACTGCCGCTGCATGATGTGCAAAACCACACAAATGCAGTTTTTATATCAGAAAGATTAAAGAGATAGAATTTAGCCTAAAATGGCCAATAGAACTACAGTTTCTGGGCAGAAACCACTCCTCCAAGGAGAGTTAGGCTGTTCAGAGCTCCCCACTCTCACTGGTGAACAAAGAAACTTCCTTTTTGCCCAAGTAAGGTATGGCCAACACAGAAGCTCAAACACAGTCCAGGTATCAGCAGGTATCTGAAACTGGATTTTTCTAGTTTAGTAAGGTGGGAAAATAGCAAGATGTTTTTTTTTTTTTTTGACCATGCCAAGATAACATTGTAGAGCTTGCTAGCATCTCAAGAATAGCTGCTTGCTTGGACAGGTCTGGTCTCAAGCCAGTGCTAATAAATAAATGACCTACATATGTAACTTCTGGTAGTTTGAATTTGCACTTTAGAGGATTGAGCATTAAGTTCACTTCATGTGGTCTTTCCAGAACTCTCTTAAGGTTCCTGTCATGCTCTGCTTCACCATTGCCTCCAACTAATAAATCATCTATTATTATGGCACAAGGATAACCTGAAAAAAATGTTCTTCATTGCACGCCGAAAGACTTCACTTGCAGAATTTATTCCAAATGGCATCGTTAGGAATATGTATCTGCCAAATGGTTTACTGACAGTAGTCAATAATAAGAATTTGTGATGGAGCATCACTTGGCAAAATGAACGTTTTGCATCCAAGACAGAAAAAACAGTGGCATTTGTATTAGGGGTGCGACTTCTACGACTGTACGCATTGGATGATGCAGTCTCTTTAATGCTTCATTCAGAGCCTTTCTTGTTGGCTGCTACCATGGACAACACCCATTCAGTTGGTTCTGTGACTGGACAAATTACATCAGAACTTTTTTTGCTGGTCTGATCACTGGACTGACCTCTGGGTCTAACTTCATAGAATACACAACTGGAAGTTTGCCCAACTTGTCATAGAAAATATCAGCATACTCTGAGAAAATGGCTTCAGAAAAATTGGAACAAGGATATGTGCTTATATGATGAACATTTTCAGTAAAAGAAAGCAGATCTATTCTCAAACTGTCTCTGAGACCCAATAATGACTGCACAGATCTTTGGACTACATAGAATAACAAGTTGTAACGGTTCCTGGCCAAATAACATGAAAGCATCACTGAGCCTTTGCTTTGAATTTCTTTACCTCCATAAGCAACAAGTTTCCCACCGGTAGCCACATTGAGTTGTTCACCAGTTCTCACCTTAGCCAATGTGCCTGCTGACATAACATTACACTGAGCCAGTGTCTACTTTAAATTCAGTGGATTTACCATTGATCTGGACCGTACAAAATATGACAACAAATACACTGCATCAACTTTTTCACCAATTACTGATACACCATCTACATAGAAAGTAGAATTGCAGCTCTCTATATGATTAACTTGTTTTTTTGAGTGACCCTTTTTATAACCGTGTAAGGTTTACTTGATTTGCACAACTTTAAGAAATTGTTCAGTTTTTTGTACTTGTGGCATTGCTCACCAAATCCCAAGCATTTCTCTCTTTTTGACTCATGACTAGCACCACAATTGTGACAGTTAACTATAAAGATAGATTTGGTTTTGCCAATTCACACATACTACACTGAGCACACTGAGCATACTCCTTATTTAGAACAGAAGCTGTCAATAAGAAAAGTATTATCCTAACACCCCACCTTCAAATCTTTTGCTACCTGCCTACTGACATACTCCCCCATATGATACTTGTGCACCAAATGGTTTACAGTGCATGGCTAGGCTTGTATGAACCATAGTGGTCATTAGCCTGGTAACAACCAATTAGCCAAAGATCAACTCTTAGACGTCTGTATGACACTAAAGAGAAAGGGCTTCAAGGTGATCAGTGTAGGGCATTGTGTTCAATCCCTTTATTCTTTTTGTAAGGAACCTTTATGGACATTACATGTGTCTGGTCAGGTACACATCAAAGGGGGGGATTATACTTTATGATAGGCCTGATGAGGGCCTAATACAGTGGTATGATGACCTTTCTGGACCAAGATGCCATGCCCCAGTTGAGCAGCACAGAAGGATTTTCTTACTACCCTGGACAAATGTTGGTTGAAGGCTACATTACTATCTATATGAGTTTTCTTATGCTTAGAGAATCAACTTTTAGGGGTGCATTATTGATTATGTAATTATCTGGGGTGGTAGACTTCACAAAAGGTATATAATGCATTTTATGGCACTGAATTTTAAGCCATGGTTTTGGCAGCAAGCATTTCTCTTTGTTTGACTTTCCTGTAGAGTGTTCTTATTTTGGGGGAAGTGATGACTGATCCCCATCTGTGAACTTGGTCAGTGAGGCCTTTGACATTGTCATCTGCTTCTTAGAGGTCAAAGTCAAAGACAAGCAGGCCCAGCACAGAGCCCCGAGAGATGCCACTGGTAACTGGCCTCTTTGTGGAGATGACCTCACCAATCCTACCCCCTATGGTCCTATCCATAAGCCAGATAGATATCTAGTGTAGCATTATGAAGGAATATATGCAAAGTTCCATAAGCTTGTTAACAATGCCTGAGTAGGGTATTGTATCAATGCTTTAACCAGATCTATGTAGGCAGTATGTACCACTTTACCCTTATCCATTGGTTTGTGACCCTTCCACCAGGTTTAGTAAGCATGACCTTCCTTTGACAAAGTCAAACTGGGATGGATCCAGTGTCAAGAGGTCTCCTATGCTCTTGTCGATAATTTCCATGATACTTCTTTCCATGGCTTTGCAAATAAGACTAGCCAGTCTGTTGAAGGTCGTCCCTAATGAAGGTGGATGACGATTGAACTACTGCAATCTCATGGCATGAAGCTTGTTTTAAAACTGCAGTTAAATAGCGACTCCAGGGGTCCTGATAAATCATATTTTAAACTGTTCAGGAGGCATTCTGGGAGGTTATCTGGGCCCACTGAGGCTACGTTCTTGGTTTTAGTGAGTGCAGCCATGAGATGCTCCCTAGTTATAGTTAGAGGAGTTATGTTTGAGGGTATTTCTTGGGAGATGGATTTGGGTGAGAAGGGGGGTAAAGTTGGAAATGATTTGTATACTAACAGTCTCACTGTACAGCCAGGCTCAGTGAACGAGTCACCATTAACCACCTATTCAGCAGATCGCTATGTGTAGTTCTTGAGGTTTCTGACATACCTGAATAAGACCATATGGTTATCTTTTTCCTGGGAGGCTATCTTAACCTCAAAGTTTGCTTTGTTTGACCTAATTATCCCTATTCACTTCCTATTAAGTTTAATGAGAGCATTTTTATCTTTATGGGAATTATTCTTCCTGATTTTTTTCCCTTTTGTTGTATATCCGGTTTAATTTGGGATGCCAACAGGGCAATTTGTTTCTAGGGTTAGTTCTGGGCTTACTTCTGCTAGGTACAGCAGATAGTGTGCAGCCATTGACAAGGTTGTGCAGAATTTCTGACTGTAATTCAGCATAGGATGCTGTGTTCAAGGTTTGGAGGAGCATTGAATTTTGCCAAACCGTTACTTAATAAAAGGTAGTTTTGTCTTGGCATAGTTCCTGTTACTGCTTATATTGTGGTTTGGAAGATGATTTTGAAGGACACAGCTTTATTGTGGACCTTACCAGAGAGGATGAGACATTGAGTGGGTGCAGCGTTTTCCCATACTTGTAAGTGTGAAGTCCAGTATGCTGGAGTGTCTAGTGGGCATATTCACTATTTGGTGAAGGGTGTTTGTACTTACAAAGTCCTGGAATCTCTGTCCCTGTAGAGTTGAGGCTGTGTAGGATTCCCAGTCTGTAGAGGAGTAATTAAAGTCTGCCATGAGTAGGATGTAAGCTTGGATGCCAAGTGTCTCCAGTAGGTCCAAGTGTGCATTGTGAGCTTCATGGGACATGAAGGGTGACCTACAGTTGGATAAGTTATGGTACAGGATTTTGTCTTTGGTAATCTGCACTTGGAGGGACTCTAGCACATGATCCTGTCTGACCACCCTAAAAGTATACATGTTACTGATGTATATTGAAACACCTCCACCTTTAGCACTTGTCTATGCAGCTACTGAGCTAAAAGTGTGGAAGGCACTGAATCCTTGCACTGCCAGGATACTCTCTACTGCTTTAAACCATGCCTCAGTAACTGTGCGGATGTTAAAGTGTGGACGGCACTGAATCCTTGCACTGCCAGGATACTCTCTACTGCTTTAAACCATGCCTCAGTAACTGTGCGGATGTTAAAGTGTGGACGGCACTGAATCCTTGCCCTGCCAGGATACTCTCTACTGCTTTAAGCCTCAGTAACTGTGCGGATGTTAAAGTGTGGACGGCACTGAATCCTTGCCCTGCCAGGATACTCTCTACTGCTTTAAACCTCAGTAACTGTGCGGATGTTAAAGTGTGGACGGCACTGAATCCTTGCACTGCCAGGATACTCTCTACTGCTTTAAACCATGCCTCAGTAACTGTGCGGATGTTAAAGTGTGGACGGCACTGAATCCTTGCCCTGCCAGGATACTCTCTACTGCTTTAAGCCTCAGTAACTGTGCGGATGTTAAAGTGTGGACGGCACTGAATCCTTGCACTGCCAGGATACTCTCTACTGCTTTAAACCTCAGTAACTGTGCGGATGTTAAAGTGTGGACGGCACTGAATCCTTGCCCTGCCAGGATACTCTCTACTGCTTTAAGCCTCAGTAACTGTGCGGATGTTAAAGTGTGGACGGCACTGAATCCTTGCACTGCCAGGATACTCTCTACTGCTTTAAACCTCAGTAACTGTGCGGATGTTAAAGTGTGGAAGGCACTGAATCCTTGCACTGCCAGGATACTCTCTACTGCTTTAAACCTCAGTAACTGTGCGGATGTTAAAGTGTGGACGGCACTGAATCCTTGCACTGCCAGGATACTCTCTACTGCTTTAAGCCTCAGTAATTGTGCGGATGTTAAAGTGTGGACGGCACTGAATCCTTGCCCTGCCAGGATACTCTCTACTGCTTTAAACCTCAGTAACTGTGCGGATGTTTACATTCTGGAGTGCGAGGAGGGCTTGAAGGGAGTGTATTTTTTAACTTGGGCTCCTGGCACTGAGCAGTAGCACCTCAAGGTTTAGTCGAGTTGCATTTGCTATGTAGGTAGGTTTGTCATAGGTTCATAGGTTGGTACTAGGCTATCAGCCCTAGGGACTATACAAGCCTAGCCATAACAATTCCCTTGCTATTTCTTCCCACACCATTTACTTCCCTGGACCTCTAGCAGGGTGACTGACATGATCCCCAGGGTGAATTTCCTTTCTCCCATCCAATCGTCAAGGTTCCTTTTGAAGTAGCGAATACACATTCACTGCTCGGTCCCCCAAAACAAATAAATATACACATTTTTATGTGACTACACATGTTCCTTTGTCTTTGATTACAATTATTTAACAGACAGTTCTTTGGTTGGTTTTGGAACATATTTTTGGTCCAGGCGGAATACTACTGGTGCTTCTTGCTGATCCTTTGTCTTTGATTACAATTATTTAACAGATAGTTCTTTGGTTGGTTTTGGAACATATTTTTGGTCCAGGCGGAATACTACTGGTGCTTCTTGCTGATCCTGGTTTTTTCCTTTTGATTCTTATAATAACAGGGAATTGGTACTACTTGGGAATCTTCTTTCTGGTGCGATTGGGATTTCTGGTCCCTAGCCTTTCAGGGATTCATTATCAGTATATAGTTTCCTGTGTTTTTTTCATATTCATAGGGTGGGTTATTTTTTATTTACATTCGCAGCATGGATCTCAACAATATTTTGTCCGGATTATGTGCTGATCGGCAGGATATAGGTGTTTTTGGGATTGACACCCTACCAAGCAATGATCCGGGGAACTCGGCACAACCACTTACGGTGGATTGTGATATGTTTTTTCATTCAGTCACTAAAGCATTTAAAACACTTAGATCTAATATTTGGCATCTGAAACTGTTCAGAGCATACTCTATTCAAAATATGGCTCCCAGAGGACTTTGAATACGTCTTCAACCTCTAGTGGGGAGACCAGATGAAAAATTGAATCAAGATTGGAAGGAAGGTTTACAGCTGGGATCCATGTCATTTGTGAATATTCTACTACAATATTATGAAAGAACGGTTGATTTGAACATACAAGACATCAAGACCGTATGTTCAGATGTCCATAAGTTCGAATCTTCTCCTAAATATCAAGATAATATTAAAATACTCTCCCATGAATTGATGGAACATGAGAAAACTATTAAGGAACGTAAAATCAAAAAGTTCCACAGGGACTATTCGGATTATCAACGGGGCAGACCTTTTGATTTCAGCCGGTCGGTCAGATTTGCTGACACCAATCAGGTCAGGACCGGGCCCAGTCGCACCAAAAAGAGACCCGTTCTATTTTGAAAAATAGGGGTGAGTCTTCAAATAGTACGTCAGGGGATGACTCTTCAATAACTGACAGTGAAGGGGCCTCTGAGAGGGGTTCTCCCAATAGGAAGAAAACCAATAGAGCTTCCCCTTTAGAAGGGGCAAGGGACACCGGGGGGGCAGGAAGCACCAGAAAACAAACCGCCCAGGTTTCATTTCAGGGCCTGTTGAACAATTTTCTGAGCTAGGACCCACTCAAACTTTCAATCAGAATGTATTAAATCTGTCTAATGTTTCATTATCTAATGAACAAACAGCTTTACTGAACAAAGGTCTTAATTATATTCCCTCATTTTTTGTCAGGAATATCATATCATTCAGGACTTACAGGCCTTTTGTCGTAGTTTGAATTTAAAATTGTTTTTTGTTGAGGATAGCTCAGGACCATCTGATGATTTTTGGTTTGGCAAGTCTTCTTTCCAACCGCCCATGAATAAACATGTTTCCATATTTATGGATACGATTTTGAGGGACCTTCATTTTGAGAACCTAGGGCATATTATGTTAGGAAGTAACCTCACCTCGGATGACAAGTTGGCTTTGGACCAACTATGTAATAACAAAGATATTGTGGTTGTTTCTGCTGACAAAGGGGGTGTTGTGGTGGTCCTTAATACTGCTGATTACATACAGGAAGGGTTGACACAATTATCTGATAAAAAATGTTATATGCATATGTCTATAGATCCCACACCCGTTTTTAAAGAAGAAATTGACTCATTTTTGAAGCTAGCTTTTGAGGAAGGTATTATTAGCAAAAAATGTTTGTCATCATTAATGGTGTCTGAACCCTCCAAACAGATTTTGTATCTCTTACCTAAGATTCACAAATCTTTGAACAAACCACCCGGCAGACCTATTGTCTCTGGAACAGGATCTCTGACTGAACCCTTATCTGCATCCCTTACGAGATATCTCAAGCCACTCCTAGGTTTGATAAGGTCAAGATTGCAGGACACTACCCAATTTTTACAGATCATTCAAGATAGTCAGCTGGAACCTGATTGGTACATGTGTACACTTGATGTTAAATCATTATATACCAGTATCCCTCATTGGGCAGGTTTACAATCCCTTCAATACTGGTTAGATAGGGCGAATCTCTACACACCAGGGTTTAACACATTATTGATATGTATGTCAGAACATGTACTCAACAAAAATGTTTTATATTTCCAAGGCCAGTGTTATTGGCAGTTGCAAGGGACTGCCATGGGAGCATCCTTTGCTCCCATTTATGCCGATCTTTTCATGGCTTATTTTGAGGAGTATATGATATATGACGCCTTACATAACATCTATCAGGTGGAGATGGACATCTGGCGACGATATCTGGATGACTGCTGGTTAGTGTGACGTGCGGACTTGGGTTACTTGTCCGAATTTGTGGATTATTTAAATGATAATGTATGGGGACTTGAATTTTCAGTTACACATGATCAAAATTCTATCAACTTTTTGGATGTCACGGTCTCCAGAAATTCTGATCATACCTTATCCACGAAGGTGTTTCGCAAGTACCCACAATATAACACTTTGCTCCATGCTTCCAGCTTGCATCCCCGTCACACTATCAGAAGCATTCCAGTGTCCCAGTTCATACGCATAAAACGTCTTAGTTCCAAGGATGAGGAATACCAAGTAGCTAGTATGGATCTGAGCCAGAGGTTTGCCAGCAGGGGCTATGACCATCATGATATCAATTCAGCCAGATGTAGGGCAAATTGTATGGATAGGGAACAACTATTGGAATACAAAAACAAAAATAAGAATACATCTTGTACCCTTGTCAGGTTTGTTACGACCTATGGAAGAAATATCAATATGGTCAGGAATATTATTAACAAACATTGGAATATCCTTTTGGCTAATGATCGGTTACGATCAATTTTGGGCCCACAATGTCGGTTTTCATACAAGCGGGGAAAAACCTTGGGTTCATATTTGTCACATTATAAACACACAGCTAGTGGAGGTACTATTCATAAACAACTTACCTTACAAGGTGATGAGCTGTTTGGCTCTTTTCCCTGCGGTCATTGTGGTTCTTGTTCCTATATGCCCAAATCCAAGGAATTTTCCAGTCGCAACACTAGTAAGATATTTGATATCAAAACATTTGGTAATTGTAGTAGTGATTGGGTAGTGTACCTAGCATCTTGTTATTGTGGTGCATTCTATGTAGGCCAAACTTCTAGGGCACTTAGATCTCGAATGAACGAACATCGCAGTGACATTAGAAATCACAGAGACTAGTGCTTTGTTCCAACACACTCTCAAACATCCACAGGCCAGATTCAATTTCATGATCATTGATCGCATTTCCGGCGATAGACGTAATAAACAAGGTTGGCATGGCCTATTAGACCACAAAGAGAAATATTGGATTATTACACTGGGGGGTTTGTTCTACCCTGGGCTCAATGACCACTTATAATGGGTTTCATATGTAACAGCTGCATAAGCATTTCCAATACATGTATATATTGCTTATACATTTGATCTATGTTTTTGTATATTTTTTCTATTTTTTTCTCATTTCTGGGTGGCATTGTTTCCAGCAGGGGGCAGGTTTGCTATGTCATGGATGAGCCCTTGGTGTTTTTCTAATAGGGTTCTCCCATATTAAGATATATGACAGATATTACTATTTATGTGTTACATTAACATGTCCCTAGGCATCTCATTTGGAGTGGATGGTCTGTGCATTGCAAATTTTGTTTATTATAGGTATTATGGATATTCATTATATGGAGGGTTTGTTCAATATATTGCTGGGTATCCTGATCATGTTGTCTGGTTTTAACATACAGCATTATTTCACCAAAAATTTTTTTTCACCAACATTTGGTTGTTGATGAACTGTGCTATACCCAATATTTCTGTATACATGGACAGTTTTGGAATACTATATATACCATGTATATATTCTTTATGTTCTCTCCTTATTTACTATTTCCAACATGTATTTTTTATTTTTTATTTTTCATTTTGTTTTCCATTTTATATTTGTCAGCTTGAGCTTTCTGTTGATCTATTCATGGTTAGGCAGTGTTTGTAGTCAAGATTTGCCATTACAAGTAATTTTTGTCATGGCTATTTTTTCTCTTCACATCATTAATATTTATGAAGTTGGTTGCCTCATTGGCTGAAGGTTCATATATAATGTTTGATGGATGGGACTTTGTTGTTTTGTCCCACACTGAAGAAGGCAACATTTGCCGAAACCGGTCTGTAATTTATGTTCAATAAAGGATTAACATTTACTCCATTTCTGCTCATGCTGGTCTATTTGGTGGTTTCGTGGCATTTGGTTTGGACCGTGCATCTCCCCCTTGCATAGGATTTGGTTGGTTTTGTCCTTTTGAAGAGGGCCAAAGAGGCACTCTGCTTGACATGCATGGGCAATCTATTCCAGAGTCTGGGGAATCTCTGGGTCAGGAACCTATCCCTCCAGCATGTTTTGTTTATTGTGATGACAAGGTTTAGATCCCTGGAGCGTGTGGCTCTGAGGGATTGGGATTTCTTTAAGTGTAGCATGTCCAACAGCTCTAGGTTTGACATGGCCTTGTATATTAAGCAGAGATTGCCTCTGAGTAGATGATATGCAACAGAGTATAGCTGGAGTTTTTTTAACGCGGTCAGTGTAGGGCATCTGCTTTAGGCCTGTGATTCTTTTAGTGAGGTATTTCTGTGGCCTTTCCAGTTGTTGCAGATGTCTTGAGAGGTGCATACCAAACAGGGTGTTGTATTCTATTATGGGTCTAATGAGGGATGAGTACAGTGGGACAATGACCTCCTTTTTTCCTGGATGAAAAGCCCTTAGTGATGAGGTGTGCCACACAGAAGGATTTCCTGACTGTTGTGGTGATGTGGTTATTGAAGGTGAGACCACTGTCCAACTGTTAGGTTTAGGGTCATGGGTTAGTACTAGGCTAACTGCCCTTGAGAGCCATTGTAAGCCTACCCAGTTATCCCTTGTGAGACTCAAACCCTGCACCTTGTGTTTGTAAGGCAAACACCTTAACCATTAGGCCACTCTGTGTCCCTAAGTCTCTTATCACACTTTCGGTGTTTAGTGTACTGCCACCTATATGGTAATTCACGGATACATGTTTTTTCCCAAAGGGGATAACTATACATTTCTTGGCATTGAGCTTGAGCCCATGGCTCTGGCACCAAGCATCTGTTTCTGTAAGGCCATTTTGTAGAGTATCCACATCATTTGGGATTCAATAATGGCTCCCAGTTTGCAGTCATCTGCAAACTTTGTTAGCCAGAGTCCCTTAGTGTTGGCCTGTACTTCAGAGAAGTAGATGCCAAACAAGAGCGGTCCCAGGACTGAACCCTGAGGTACTCCACTTGTCACTTGTCTGGAACTGGGTTTGGAGTTGGCTACGTTTACAGTGTGTGTTCTATCAGTAAGCCAGTTAGCAACCCATTGGGTAATGTAGGGATTAATGCCCAGCTTAGTAAGTTTATCTATGATTCCAGAGGGTGGGATGGTGTCAAAGGCCTTGGCAAGGCCTACATAGGCTGTGTGGACCACCTTACCATTGTCCATGGCTTTGGAAACTGATTGACTTCAGGTTCAGGAGACAAGATCGACCCTTCACAAACCCAAACTGGGTGGGGTCCAGTGTTTGAAGGTTGCCAATGTCTTTGTTTATAAGTTCCATGATAATACGCTCCATGGCCTTACAGATAAGGCTTGTCAGACTGATGGGACGGTAGTTTCCAGGATCCAAGACTGGATCCCCCCTTGTGGAGTGGGATAACTGTAGCTCTGCGCCACTCAGTGGGCATGAAACCTGAGGTGAGGCTATGATTAAACATGACACTTAGGTGAGGTGCCAGTTCATATTGTAGTTCATGTAGTACACAGCCCAGGATGTCATCTGGTCCCATGGATGCTCTATTCTTAGCTTTGGAGAGTGCGTTTTTTACCTGTGTGGCCGTTATTACTGGAATTTGGCAATCTTCCATATTGAGATGGGCCATTTAGGGGGTGAGGGGGGGTGAAGTTGGCACGGAATCGATCTGCCAGGATATTGGCAATATCCTTAGGATCAGTATATTTAATGCCATTCTATTTTACCTCAGAGCAGATCCGAGCATTGCCATTTAGATTCTTGACATAGTTATAGAATGCCTTGGCAATTTTATTTTCGTAACTAGCTTTGGAGGATTTTATGAGGGATCTCAGTTTCTTACTGAGGCTGGTAAGGGAGTATTTTGAATCCTGGGATTTTCCTCTTTTCTGCAACAGTTTCTTCCTTTTGTTGTAAAGTTTGTTTATGGCAGGGGACCACCAGATTGGCTTACTTTTTTTGGATGAGAGCATCTTGGTTCTATTTGGGATGGCACGATTCATGCATGAGTGGATGTGCTCGTACAGTGCCTTAGTGTAGGATTCAGCAGTTGAACTTTCAGTTTCCGTCTGCATGGGTGTCATGAAGTTTGTCACTTCTGACTTGAGTAGCATGAAGTTGGCTTTGGAGAAGTTTTTTATGGAGGTTTCCTTACTGGGGGGTGGGGGTGGGATGTAGATGTTAAGGGTGATTAGCTTATGGTCAGACCTGACTAATGAGGGGGTGACCATAGGTGTGGAGCATCGATTTCCCATGTTGGTAATGACCAGGTCTAGGATATTGGAGCCCCTGGTGGGACTATGTAGCTGATCCAGGGCATTGGAATTTATGAATTCCAAGAACTGTTGGGCAAAGGTGTTGGTACATGAGTAGTTTTTCTCAGTTAATGGCAGGGTAGTTAAAATCACCAAGTATTAGGGTGTTCGGTTTTATCTCAATATTTTCCAGTATATTTAGAAAGGTGTAGTGATAATCTTGGGGTATGGTGGGGGATCTGTAGCAAGCTACAATTTGGATTGCAGTCTTGCCTAGTGTTAGTTGCACCTGGAGAATTTCAGATGCATTGTGTTGGGCAACTAGCCTGGTTGTGTGAATATCCTTGGTGAATATTGACACTCCTCCACCTTTAGTGTTTCTGTCCTGGTTTGGTGGCCGAAAAGTGTGGTAAGAGTTGTAGCCTGGTATTGCAGGGGTGCTCTCTGGAGCCTTGAACCAGGTCTCAGTTACTGCACAGATATCGATGTTCTCCATTTTTAGGAGTGCCTCGAGAGAGTGCATTTTGAGGTTTAGACTTTTAGCATTGAGTAGCATTCCCTTCAGATTTTGCATGCTTGTACCTGTTACGGTGGTGGTTTCGTCCTTTGAACTTTGCCTAAAAAAGGCACTATAGGGGTGGCAAGAGCCTTAGCCAGTAACCTGAATCCCAGGGGCGACAGGTGCAGACCATCTCTGGCAAAGCATCGTGGTCTGTCAATCATGTCATCCCAGGAAGACAGATACTGGATCCCCTTTGAATGACACCAGAAGCTTAGCCAATTGTTGAAGTCAATCATTTTGTCCTTATATTTTGGTATCATTCTGGGTGAAGGCAGGATGCTACTCAGGGCTAGGGTTATACCTGCCTGGGCCACATGATCCAAGAGCTCTTCCATGTCTCTTTTCATGTAGTCCAGGGAGGTATGTTTCAAGTCATTCACTCCAACATGGACAATGACAGAGTCATATTTGTACTTGTTGTGGAGTGACTTGAGTGCATGCGTTATGTGGTGGATCCTGGCACCAGACAGGCAGCTGACTGTAATTTTCTCCTTGTTCAACCTGGTGAGAGGGACATCAGTGTGCCGGACTATAGAGTCACCTATGACTAAAGTGTTAGGTACATTGTCTTGCCTTAGGGACTGTTGCTGGGTGGCACACTGGTGTTGTTAACTATGTGACACTTTGGTTGTGATTGGTGTTTGTTTGCGTTTCAGCTTCAGAGGTCCTTGTTGCTTGTGCAGGTTACAGTTAAGGGCCTCTGCATATGTGGATTTAGTTCATAGGTTCATAGGTTCATAGGTTCATACTAGGCTATCTGCCCGAGGGCATTTACAAGCCTAGCCCATCGTTTTGTGGCTTACGCCACCCCTTTAGTATGGGGAACTATACCCATTATTTTGCTGTGCCTCTGTCGAGCAGTGACACTGAGGTTATCCCTGGGGTATATCTGTGATCTCCCATCCATTGGTCAAGATTTCTCTTGAACAAGGCCAGCGAGGTACTCTGCCTCACATGTACCGGGATTTTGTTCCACAGCATAGGGAGTCTTTGGGTGATGAATCTATCCTCCAGCACGTCCTATTAATAGCCGTGTCAAGGTTTAAGTTTCCCGCCCTTGTGGCTCTGATGGATCTAGATTTTTTGAGGTGAAGCATATTCATCAAATCTGGGTTTGACATGGCCTTGTATGTTAGGCAAAGGTCACCTCTGAGCAAGCGGTAAGCGACTGAATAGAGCTGGAGTTCTTTCAGTCGGGCAGCATAGGACAGATTTTTGAGACCCTTTATCCTTTTGGTGAGGAACTTTTGTGGCCTCTCCAGCTGCTGCAAGTGTCGGGTCAGATACATTCCGAATGGGGCATTGTACTCAATCATTGGCCTGATGAGTGATGAGTAAAGGGAGACTATGTTGCTATATGTGGGTGTTGGTGGTGTGGGTTTAGAAGGGCTATGTGTTGCTTGAGGTGTAGTGTGGGTGTTAACCTTCTCCTCTTGACTGCCTAGCACAATCTTGGGTGGAGAGAGCTTTGCTTCCATTTTGGCTATATAAGTGCATCTCTCACAGGTTGTAGTGTTGGGTGGTAGGAGGAGAGGGCTGTCTGTGTACATGAGGCAATTGCTGCATTGCCCCGGTATGCCCAGATTCACCAGGTGGACAGGAGAAATCACCGGAAGCTGACCCTTGGACATGCCTGGTTTGGTGCTTTTTTTTTTTTTGTAAAGTACAGGAGCTGTTTTCCCTTACCTTAGCAAGGTACTTTGCAATTATAGGCTGTTTAGTGCCTACTATTAATTTCTCCTTATTAACAAAGAGAGTTGAGTGCTTGTATCAGTTTAAGGCTTCCTAGTGCTTTCCAGCAGGTATTAGAGAAAGTGCTAGTCACAGTGATGCTTAAAGGTAAGATGGAAAAAAATGCACACTGCAGTGTGCACTAGAGAAGTTAGATGTGAAAGTAGGTAACTTAAGTTTTACCTTTTTAAAAAGTTAAGTTTTAGTGGAGACTCACTATTTTTAAAACAGCAAGATAGATTGAAAGGGGTGATCACTTTTGTATTCCGGTACTATGGAATACGGTAGAAGGGCCAATAAATTTAAATAGTTGAAGGGGAGTAATTTCACAAAATGATAATTTAGTGCTTACTCACACAAGCCAGTGAAAGCAGAGAGGAAATGAGATATAGGGTCAAATTAGCATAAGAGGCAGGCAACTAGAAAGACAGTGGTATTTAACAAGACAACTGTAACTGGATGGGAGGGCGGGAAAAAAAATCTGCCTGACTCAGAAGAGAGAGAGAGCTGTGATCTCATTTGAAGTTTTAATATGCTGTTAAAGCTGGGCTGGTATTGTCTAAATAATCACTATGTGGCTGTATAACATTTTAGCCAGTATTCAAAAGCTTACCATGGCCTGTTAACTACGCCTTCCCAAGTTGACAAATACTGGATCCTCTTAGGACACCAGAAAGACAGCCAGTTGTTAAAACTAATCAATCATTTTTTTTGTTCATATTGTGACATCATCCTTGCTGATGGTAACATGCTGCTCAGTGCCAGGCTCTTACCAGCCTGAGACACAGTCTGAAAGCTCCATGATGTCTCCCTTCATATAGTCCAGGAAGGTACATCTCAGGTCATTTACATTTAAATGGACTATGATGGAATCATTCTGGTCCCTGTGATGGAATGGCTTGAGTGCAGGCGTGATTTGGTAGATCCAAATAACATTTATCTTCTCCCTGCCCAGCCTGGTTAGAGGGACATCAGCATGGCCTGCGACATCAGTATGGCCTGCAATGGACACCCCTATGATGAGAGTCTGGTAAGTGTGTTTGCATGCCTTAGCGGGCTTAGTGTTTGGGGCTACATGGAGAGTAACAGTATGTGTGAAGTTAGGTGTTTGTTATGAGTACCTTTGGGCTTGATGAGGCATAGCTTTGACAACAGGTGCTTTATGTGATTTTGTTGTTTAGGAGGGTTGCTTTTAAGTGCCTCAGCATATGTTAGTGTATGCGTTTGTTGTGTACTATGTAAGGTGGGTGTTGTGTATGTGGTTTCAACAACCTGATGTGCTCTTGTATGTGAGAGTTTAGCCTCCAGTGTCATTGTGCAAGTACACCTCTCACATACCGTGCTACTTCTTTAAGGAGAAAGTGGTTGTCAGTAAACCCAAAATATCACATTTAGCTGGATAGCATGACTAGGTTGATCATGGTACATTGTATGATGTGTAAGATCCACCAATGTTTCCTATAAGTACGTCCTATTTTGACATGCTATCCTGCTATGTGTGATAATTTTTGTTTTCTTATCTCTGGCTTTCATTATTATGTATTTTCTGCATGCTGGTCTCGATGTTGTTGTAAGTTTAGATCCTGTATTAACTCAGTCTTGCATAGTAGACCCCTCTGTACTGCCCATAATTGTGAATGCCTCATTTGGTTTTAAACACTGGCACTTCTCCAGTCATGTGGGATACGCCTCTCTCTCCACACTGCTACGAGTACCCTTAGGAGCCAGAATGCCTCATTTGGTTTTAAACACTGGCACTTCTCCAGTCATCTGTGATACGCCTCTCTCTCCACACTGCTACGAGTACCCTTAGGAGCCAGACTGCCTCATTTGGTTTTAAACACTGGCACTTCTCCAGTCATCTGGGATACGCCTCTCTCTCCACACTGCTACGAGTACCCTTAGGAGCCAGAATGCCTCATTTGGTTTAAAACACTGGCACTTCTCCAGTCATCTGGGATACGCCTCTCTCTCCACACTGCTACGAGTACCCTTATGAGCCAGAATGCCTCATTTGGTTTTAAACACTGGCACTTCTCCAGTCATCTGGGATACGCCTCTCTCTCCACACTGCTACGAGTACCCTTAGGAGCCAGAATGCCTCATTTGGTTTTAAACACTGGCACTTCTCCAGTCATCTGGGATACGCCTCTCTCTCCACACTGCTACGAGTACCCTTAGGAGCCAGAATGCCTCATTTGGTTTTAACCACTGGCACTTCTCCAGTCATCTGGGATACGCCTCTCTCTCCATACTGCTAGGAGTACCCTTAGGAGCCAGAATGCCTCATTTGGTTTTAAACACTGGCACTTCTCCAGTCATCTGGGATACGCCTCTCTCTCCACACTGCTACAAGTACCCTTAGGAGCCAGACTGCCTCATTTGGTTTTAAACACTGGCACTTCTCCAGTCATCTGGGATACGCCTCTCTCTCCACACTGCTACGAGTACCCTTAGGAGCCAGAATGCCTCATTTGGTTTTAAACACTGGCACTTCTCCAGTCATCTGGGATACGCCTCTCTCTCCACACTGCTACGAGTACCCTTAGGAGCCAGAATGCCTCATTTGGTTTTAACCACTGGCACTTCTCCAGTCATCTGGGATACACCTCTCTCTCCACACTGCTACGAGTACCCTTAGGAGCCAGAATGCCTCATTTGGTTTTAACCACTGGCACTTCTCCAGTCATCTGGGATACGCCTCTCTCTCCACACTGCTACGAGTACCCTTAGGAGCCAGAATGCCTCATTTGGTTTTAAACACTGGCACTTCTCCAGTCATCTGGGATACGCCTCTCTCTCCACACTGCTACAGTACCCTTAGGAGCCAGAATGCCTCATTTGGTTTTAAACACTGGCACTTCTCCAGTCATCTGGGATACGCCTCTCTCTCCACACTGCTACGAGTACCCTTAGGAGCCAGAATGCCTCATTTGGTTTTAAACACTGGCACTTCTCCAGTCATCTGGGATACGCCTCTCTCTCCACACTGCTACGAGTACCCTTAGGAGCCAGAATGCCTCATTTGGTTTTAAACACTGGCACTTCTCCAGTCATCTGGGATACGCCTCTCTCTCCACACTGCTACGAGTACCCTTAGGAGCCAGAATGCCTCATTTGGTTTTAAACACTGGCACTTCTCCAGTCATCTGGGATACGCCTCTCTCTCCACACTGCTACGAGTACCCTTAGGAGCCAGAATGCCTCATTTGGTTTTAACCACTGGCACTTCTCCAGTCATCTGGGATACGCCTCTCTCTCCACACTGCTACGAGTACCCTTAGGAGCCAGACTGCCTCATTTGGTTTTAAACACTGGCACTTCTCCAGTCATCTGGGATATGCCTCTCTCTCCACACTGCTACGAGTACCCTTAGGAGCCATTTCTTCCCCATCTCACCCAACATCTTTATCTTATCTGCTATGACCTAGCAGAGCATACTGCTTTCCCTGACTTCATCTTCCTTATTCTATGTTTGGCTCCTCCTCTTCTCACATTATAAGTGGTGTCTGTGGCAGTACAGCTTCTGGTTCATAGGTTCATAGGTAGGTACTAGGCTATCTGCCAGAAGGCATTTATAAGCCTAGCCAGAATGTGTTGACTTTCACCACCCCCCTTAGATTAGTTCCCTGTGCCTCTGTCCAGTAGAGCCATTGAAGTGATCCCTGGGGTAAACTTTGTTTCCCATCCACTTGTAAAAGGTTTCTCTTGAAGAGGGTTAGCGAGGAGCTCTGCCTAATGTAGACTGGAATCTTGTTCCAGAGCATGGGAAGAATCTGGGACAGGAATCTATCCCTACAGCATTGTTGTGGTGAGGTTTAGATCCCTGGAGCATGTGGCTCAAGGGGGATATGGTTTTCTTTAGGTGGAGCATGTCCATCAATTCTGGGTTGGACATGGCCTTGTATGTCAGGCAGAGATCACCTCCGAGTAGGCTGTATGCAACCGAGTACAGCTGGAGTTTCTTCAGTCGAGCTGCATAGGGCATCTGCTTGAGGCCAGTGATCCTCTTGGTGAGGTACTTCTGTGGTCTTTCCAGTTGTTGCAGGTGCCTTCTAAGGTACATCCCAAATGGGGCATTGTAGTCTATGATGGGTCTGATGAGTGATATGTAGAGGGGCCCAATGATCTCTTTCGATCTGGATGCAAACCCTTTGTGATTAGGTGGGCCACATAAAAGGATTTTCTAACCACTTTGGCAATGTGATTATCAAAGGAGAGGTTAATATCTATTTGGGTCCCAGATCCCTTATTATTATTACGTCTTCTGTATTTAGGGGGCTACCACCTACGTGATAGTTTGTGGGTACTTTGTTTTTTCCAAAGGGGATGACTATGCACTTTTTGGCATTTAGCTTGAGGCCATGGTTTTGACACCAGGTATCTGTCTCAGTGAGACCCTTTTGGAGGAGGTCTGTGTCAGCTGGAGAGTTAATTATATCCCCTAGTTTGCAGTCATCTTTGAACTTGGTCAGCCATAGTCCTCCTGTGCTTGCCTGTACCTCTGAGAAGTATATGCCGAACAGGAGGGGTCCTAGGACTGAGCCCTGGGGAATGCCACTTGTAACTAGTTTAGAGTCAGACCTAGCTCCCACAACTCTTACCATGTGGGTTCTGTCTGTGAGCCAGTTGGAAACCCATGTCATGACATAGGGGTTTATGTTCAGGCTGGTGAGCTTGTCTATAATACCCGAGTGGGGAATGGGGTCAAAGGCCTTTGCAAGGTCTAGGTAGGCTGTGTGGGCCACCTTTGCCTCGTCTATAGCCTTGGTAACTGTCTTAAAGAAGTCCACCTGGTTTAGGAGGCATGATCTGTCCTTAAAGCCGAACTGGGTAGGGTCCAGTGTTTGGAGGTTCCCAGTGTCTCTGTTAAATGAGATCCATGATGAATGTGCTCCATAGCTTTGCAGACCAAGTTAGTCAGGCTTATAGGGCAATAGTTCCCTGGGTCTGTTGTGGCTCCACCTTTGTGGAGTGGAATAGCCATTGCTGTGCACCACTCTGTGGGCACATAGCCTGTGGAGAGGCTGAGTTTAAACAGTGTGTTTAGGTGAGGGGTTAGTTCATCTTTGAGCTTGTGTAGGATGCAGCCTGGGACACCATCCGGTCCCATTGATGCTGTGTTTTTGGCTTTGGAGAGGGCTGTTTTAACCTGAGTGTCTGTGATTTCAGGGGCAATACATTCTTCTGGTATAGTTATGGGCCCTTTTGGGGGTGAGAGGGGGGTGAAGTTTGCACTGAACCTGTCTGCCAGGATGTTGACTATATCGGTCGGTTCAGTGTATTTTGTGCCATTCTGCACTAACTCCAAGCAGAAATGAGAATTGCCACTTAGAGTCTTGACATAGCTAAAGAATGCCTTCTGGTTATCTTTGGAGTCCATGGCAATCTTTCTTTCAAAGCTAGCCTTTGATGATTTTATGAGGGAACATAGTTTCTTGCTGAATCAGGAAGGTCTTCCCTTCTTGGGATTTTACTCTTTTCTGTACTAGTTTACTCCTTCTGTTGTATAGCTTGTTTATGGCAGGGGTCCACCAGACTGGTTTCCTTTTTTGGAGGAGTGAGTCTTGGTTTTGTTTGGGATAGCATGATCCATGCATTCTTGTAGGTGCCCGTAGAGTGTATTAGTAAAGGATTTTGCAGTTTGGACAGCGTTATCCTTTAGCATGGGGTCTTTGAAACTTCCCACCTCTGTCTTAAGTAATGTGACGTTTGCTTTTGAAAAGTTTTTTGCGGTGTTTTTTTTTTTACCGGGGGTGGTGGCAGAATATGGATATCCAGAGAGATTAGTTTATGGTCAGATCTAACTAATGGATTGATGTCTGGTGTGGAACACCAGTCACCCATGTTGGTGATGACCAGGTCCAATATGTTGTCACCTCTGGTGGGGATGTTGACCAGTTGATCCAGAGTGTTTGAGTTTATAAATTCTAGGAAATGTTGGGAAAGAGAGTTTGTACTTGTGTAGTTCTCCCAATTAATGTTTGGGTAATTGAAATCACCCAATACAGGGTGTTTGGTAGGACCTTTACGTTTCCCTGTGTTTCTAGGAATGCGGAGTGGAGGTCCTGGGACATGGTGGGTGATCTGTAGCAAGCTATAATTTGAATAGGAGTTTTGCCCATTGCTAGTTGCACGTGGATGATCTCTGAAGCATCGTGCTGTGCCACTAACCTGGAGGTGTGGGTATCCTTGATGAATATGGATACTCCCCCGCCTTTTGTATTTTGGTCCGGGTTTTGTGGCCGAAATGTATGGTATGAGTTGTAGCCTGGTATTGCTGGGGTGCTCTCCGGAGCCTTAAACCAGCTTTCTGTTACTGCGCATATATCAATTTTCTCCATACTGAGGAGTGCCTCGAGTACGTGCATTTTGAGGTTTAGACTTCTGGCATTGAGTTGCATTACCCTAGTTTTTCGTTACTTGTGCTATTTATGGTGGTGGGTATGTCTTTTGAGCCTTGCCTAAAAAAGGCACTATGGGGGTGGCAAGAGCCTTGGCCAGTATTCGAAAGCCTAAGGGTGACAGGTGCAAGCCATCTCTAGTGAAGCAGTGTGGCTTGTCGAGCATTTCATCCCAGGCTGACAGATGCTGGATCCCCTTTGAATGACACCAGAGGTCAGCCAATTGTTGAAACTGATAATTTTTTCTCTATACCGTGGTATCATTCTTGGTGAGGGCAGGATGCTAGTCAGGGTCATACCAGCCTGGGCTACATGATCAGAGAGCTCCTGCCTGCTGCTCTGAGGGGTTTTCTTTATTTAGAAGCTGCTTGAAGTCCTCCTTCCATCTGCATTTGGTGGCCTGTGGACTGGTGAGCAGGTTGTTGCTGGCATCCCTTATGAAGGATGTCTGACTATCTTATTTATCTTTCTGACTTTGCCTTTCAACCTGATATAGTTTCTTTTTGCCATCTAGTGACTTACATTTCATAAGCTGGTAGAGTGCCTCGGATGCCTTATTCTTTGCTATTGCAACTGCTCTGTTAGCATCTTTGGAAGCCAACCAGTATTCCTTCCTTCTGAGCCTGGTCCATCTTTTCTATCGCTCACTTTTTTCTGCACTCCTTTTTTCTTTTGATAACTTCCTGGACTTCTGCATTCCACCACCAGCTTTCTTTATGTACCTTAATGTCATACCTGCCTCAGCTGAATATTTGTTCTGTAATCCTCAAACATGCTGCTTTGAAGCACTGCAGTTCTTCTTCAAACCCACCAATTTCCTCTTCTTCTTTAGATGTTAGAGCCCAGTAATTTCTTGAACTGCTGTGCTTTCTTTCCAGTCAACTTCCAGGTCTTTAGCTTATTCTCTGTTGACTTTAGAGCCTTCTCTGACCACTGCTTGCACCCAATTGTGGCAACCAGTGGTTTATGCTGTGGCACAACGGTTTCACTGGAGATGACTTTGGAATTGCTGATTCTTCCCCAGTGCCCTTTCCTTATTAGCAGAAAGCCTACTTGAGTTGCATGTTGGCCACTCTTGTACGTGATCTTGTGAGTCTTTCTGACCCATGTTTTGGCTAGTATCAATTAATTTGCCAGACAGAAGTCTAAAATGGCCTCTCCTTCTTTATTCCTGTTGCCCCCCTCCCATGGACCCAGGCTGTCTTCATATCCTGATGTGTCTGTCAAGAATGTGCTTTCAAGTCATCCATTATTAACACCAATTCATGTCTTTCTGCTTTATCTATTAGCTCCTGTAACTACTGTCTGAATGCACTTTTTTACCTCACTTTCGTAACCCTGCTGTGTGGCACAGACTGAGATTATGAATGTATTAGGCTGGAGTCTGATTGCTATGAGTGTCACTAATTCTAATGACATCCCTCACCGTCTTCTGAAACCTCCCCCTCACAACAATTCCTACAATATTTCCAGCCTGTCCTGAGTATTAGACTCTGGATACCAAGTCAAGTAACTTTGCAGCACTTCCCTTCCATCTTGCCTCCTGGATACATAAGATGTCCAGCATAAATTCATAGGTGTGTACTAGGCTAATGGCCCTGGAGCCTTTACATGCCTAGCCCATAGGATTACCCTGACAGCATGCCACCCGACCTTAGTTCCCAGTGCCTCTGTTGAGTAAGCCACTGGAGTGATCCTTGGGGTGAATTCTGTTTCTCATCTACTTATCAAGATTTCTCTTGAAGAGGGCCAGTGAGGTACTCTGCTTGATATGTATGGGAAATGTATTCCATAGCATGGGAAGTCTCTGGGTTATGAACCTGTCCCTCCAGCATGTTCTGCTGATTGTGATAATGAGGATGAGGTCTCTGGAGCATGTGGTGCGGAGGGATTGGGATGTCTTTAGATGTAGCATTTCTAACAGAGCTGGGTCAGACATGGCTTTGTAAGTCAAGCAGAGATCACCTATAAGTAGACAATATGAGACAGAGAATAGTTGGAGTTTTTTGAGTCTGTTCATACAGGAAAAATGTTTAAGGCCTAGGATCCTCTTTGTGAGGTACTTTTGCAGCTCTCCAGTTGTTGCAGGTGTTTAGTGAGGTACATGCCAAATGGGGCATTGTACTAAATGGTTGGCCTAATGAGGGAAGAGTGGAGGGAGACCATGACCTCTTTCTTCCTGGATGAAAAACCCTTAGTAATGAGATGTGCCACATAGAAGGACTTTCTGACCAGGTCTATATTATGTGATCGAATGGTCAAATAGTTGAACACATAATAGTCGATCCATAATATTCAAACCACCACAAAGAACTTCCTATTCCAATCAACATCTCCTTCCATGTTGTATCCATCTATTGACCATAGCAAAATCTGACGCTCATTCACATTAAAACTATTTAAACTGTTAAGAAACTCAGGTCCATGTACAGAATAAAGAACTTTTGCCTATAATCATATTGCCAGCTGTTCTCGATCCTCAAGCAGTGTTCTAATCTCATATCTTAAAAAGAATATCTTAAATCCCCCTGTTCAACCAGAGACTAACTATCGACCCCTCTCCACCTTTGACTCCACCCCTATGTGTATGTCCTATAATCAGACTTTGTATTGTTTTTGGACATGTATCCAGCTAGACTAGCCCAGTCAACAAATGTAAAATAAAATAAATAATTAAAAAAAAAAAATGTTGAACGAAAAATAAAGAAAGAAAAACCCATCCAAACAAACCATTTAAATGCTCCTCCCACATAGGGGGCTACCCCCCCACACCCTCCACTACTTAAATATACCAACTCCAGGATCACACTACAGTGCAGACAATGGAAAACTTCCATTGTCTGCACTGTACGGAGATCTCCATTGAACTGTTCGATATTGTGTTGGTTTGATTATTACGTGTTTGACTATTTGACCATTCAATCACATAATATAGACCCTTTCTGATCACAGTGGCAATGTGGTGGTCAGAAGAGAGGTTGCTGTCAACCTGTGTTCCCAGATCTCTTATAATGCCTTCTGTGTTCAGTAGACTACCATCGATGTGGTAATTCATGAGAACCGGGTATTTCCCAAAGGGAATGACGACACATTTTCTGACATTGACCTCAAGGCCATTGTTCTGACACCAGTCATTGCTCTCAGTGAGGCCTTTCTATAGGATGTCAACATCACTTGTAGAGTTAATAATAGCTCCCAGCTTACAAATGTCTGTGAACCAGCCAGAGTCCCTTTGTGTTGGCCTGGACTTCAGAGAAGTAGATACCAAACAGAAGAGGACCCAGGAGCAAACCATGTGGGACTCCACTAGTGAGTAGTCAGTAGTCTGACTTAGAGTCAGCTACTTTCACACTGTGGGTTCTACCTGTGAGCCAGTTTGTAACCCACCTAGTGATATAGGGGTTGATGGCTAGCTTAGTGAGTTTTTCTATGATTTCTGAGTGGGGAATGGTATCAAAAGCCTTGACCAAATCAAGGTAGGCTGTATGAACAACCTTGCCTTCACCCACAGCTCTTGTGACTGACTCAAAGAAGTTGACAAAGTTCAGCAGGCATGATCTACTTTTCACAAAACCAAACTGTGTGGGATCCAGAGTTTGGAGATTCACTATATCCTTGTTTATTAGGTCCATGATAATGATGTATTCCATAGCTTTGCATATCAGACTTGTTAGGCTGATGGAGCGATAGTTCCCAGGGTCTGTATTTGCTCCTCCTTTGTGAAGAGGGATGACTGTAGCAGTGCACCATTCGGTAGGGACAAAGCCTGAGGCGAGGCTGTGATTGAATAGGGCACAAAGGTGAAATGCCAGTTCACTCTGTAGTTCATGTAAAACACAACGAGGGATATTGTCAGGTCCCACAGAAGCTGTATTCTTGGCCTTGGACAGTGCTGTTTTAACCTGTGCAGCAGTAATACTGGGTACCTGGCAATATACTGGTATTGTGATTGGTCCTTTGGGGGGAGGGGTAAAGTTGGCATTGAATCTATCAGCCAGTATTTTGGCAATATCTGTTGGCTCGGTAGAGGAGGTACCATTGTGCAGTAGCTCAGAGCAAATTTGGCTATTGCCATGGAGATTGTTTTAAGGCCTTGTGGTTGTCTTTACTATCTGCTGCAATTCTGTTTTCACAGCTAGCTTTAGAGGATTTGATGAGGGATCTCAACCTTTTGTTGAGGCTAATAAGGGAGTTTTTCCAGTCTTGGGATTTCACCTTCAATTTCCTCCTTCTGTTGTAGAATTTGTTTGTGGCAGGGGACCACCAGATTGGCTTCCTTTTTTGGAGGAGAGCGTCTAGGTCCTATTGCGTATGGTGATATCCAATCATTTGTGTACGTGTTCATGCCGTGCATTGGTGTAGGATTCAGTGGTCATACAACTATTCTCCATTTGCATGGGTGCTGTGATGTTAGCCACCTCTGTTTTTAGGAGTCCAAAGTTAGCTTGGAGAAGTTTTTCATGCTGGTTACCTTTGCATGGGGGGGGGGTGGATTTCCAAGGTGATTAGTTTGTAGTCAGATCTAATCAGGGAGGAGTTGACTACTGGTATAGAGCAAAGGTCACCCATGTTAGTAATGACCAGGTCAAAGATGTTGCTACTTCTAGTGGGGGTAAGAATGAGCTGCTCCAGGGACTTGGAATTAATGAATTCCAGGAAGCATTGGACAAATGTATTTGTACATGAGTAGTTTTCCCAGTTAATGGAGTGGTAGTTGAAGTTGCCCAGTATGAGAGTGTTAGGTTGGACCCTAATATTCTCCAGGGTGCTTAGGAATGTTGAGTGAGAGTCTTGGGACATGGTTGGGGACCTATAGCATGATACGACCTGAATCACTGTCTTACCCAATGTTAGCTGCACCTGAAGTATCTCAGATGCATTATGTTGGGCTATCAGTCTGGAGGTGTGCGCATCATTTATGAATATGGAAACACCACCTCCTTTGGAGCTTGGGTCCAAGTTCTGGTGCCAAAAGGTGTGGAATGAGTTATAGCCTGGTAGTGCAGGTGTGCTTTCTGCTGCCTTTAACCAGGTCTCTGTTACGGCACAAATGTTGATGTTCTCCATTTTAAGGAGTGCTTCAAGTGAGTGCATTTTAATATTTAGACTTCTAGTGTTAAGCAGCATGACCCTCAGATTGCATTTGTTAGTAGCGGTTATGGTGGTAATTTGGTCTTTGGAACACTGCATAAAAAAGGCACTGTAGGGGTGGCAAGAGCCTTGGCCAGTATCTGGAAGCCCAGGGGTGACAGATGCAGGCTGTCTCTGGCAAAGCATCGAGGTCTGTCAATCATGTCATCCCAGGCAGACAGATACTGGATCCCCTTAGAATGATACCAGAAACTTAGCCAATTGTTGAAATCAATCATTTTCTGCTGGGTGATGGCAGGATGCTGCTCAGGGCTAAGGTCATACCCACCTGGGCTATATAATCCGAGAGCTCCTCCATGTCTCTTTTCATGTAGTCCAGGGAGGTACGTCTCAAGGTCATTTACACCCACATGTACAATGACAAAGTCATATTGGTACCTGTTGTTGTGGGTCCAGAGTGCATTCTTTATGTGATGGATCCTGGCACCTGACACACAGCTGACTCTTACTTTTTCCTTATTCAGCCTAGTGAGTGGGACATCAGTGTGCCTCACTATCAAGTCACCTAGGACTAGTGTGTTGACATGCTGTTTTGCCTTAGGGGCTTTGGTTGAGTGTCACATTGTTTAGGAGAGTTGTGTCTCATGACTAGTGTTGTGGTGGTAAAGTGCATTTCTGCCTTGGAGGTCTCTGCTGTTTGGGTAGCTTTTTATTGAGAGCCTCCACAAAGGTGAATGTGTGATTTGTGTTTTTATGTGACGGCAGTGCTGGTGTGTGTTCTGGAGGGCTATGTGTTCCATGTGGTGTGGTGCAAGTGTTGAACTTCTCTTGATCAGCTATTTTGGTCTTGGCTGGAGAGTGTGTGTCTTCCAATATGGATATATAAGTACATCTCTCACATCCTCTGTGCTATCATGTGATCCACTTTCAAACCACTTCCTGACAGTGAACATACAATGAGTATAGCAATTCTTAGTTCATTTTTGGCAGGTTGATTAATTTTATGTCCAGATTTTTCTCAACACAGCTATCCAAGTAACCCAGGCTGGGCAACTGTACACTGGATGGCCAGTAGCTTATTTACCCAGGCTGCCAGGTTTTATGGTGGGCCCATACTGGTCAATAGGGGGGCATACAACCCTCCCACAATTATCATGGGTCCCTGCCATAGGTTGGAGTAGGCCAGGTCCTCAATCTGTCACCAGCAAATACCCATGGCCATTTGGCAACAAAAGTCAACATGACTGAATCACCTAGAGCCATATTTTGCACCACAAAGTGGTTAGCCCTACCACAGCATGCAGTCTGTGATCGATGTTCTCCTATCATTAAGATACTGCTCACGACAGTAGATGCCAAAGTGGATGGTATGTACAACTCTTACCTCTATAGGCCACACTGGAGCTGAATTCTAATATGGATGGATCACAACATGCTTCACTGGGCCAGTAGAGTGCAATGTTGTCACATTTTGCAGTTCCACATTTCACAATATTCTTTACACTTAAACATGCCTGTATTTTACATTTATTATCAAGAAAACATGCCTGTATTTTACATTTATTTACAAATGCCAGAATTATATATCAAATTCTATTTGACTAGGCAGGCAGCCTTTGCCCATCTCTCCCCAATCGTCACGCCTCCCTTACACCTCTGGAGGATCTATACAAATGCCGGTGCATCGACAGGGCCAAAAAGATTTCCAGTGATCCAACGCATCCTGCCAATGGTCTGTACACTCACTTGCCCTCAGGCAGAAGATACAGAAGCCTGCATTGTAAGACCACCAGACTAAAAAAGCAGTTTCTTTCTGCTCTCCATTAGACTGTTGAACTCTTGGGAAAAACTAACCATGATGTCTGTTACATAACTAAACTATCAAGGGACTTATTTTATGGATGTGCAATAACTAAGTGCAATACTAAGGTGGCTCACCTACACACTGAAGGACTGTAAAGTGCAATACACAAACTGTGCAATAATTCAGTCTAATCATAGATATGCTGCTATTGTTTCAATTTTACTTTGACAATATTACCGTCATATTGTTCTTTGTCTTCCTTGTCTCCTGTTCTGGGATGGGTGTGGGTCACTGCTGCCTACTTTACTTACTAGTTGCTACTTACTAAAATTCTACTGTGATATTTTATTAAATTTTCTCTGTCTGTATGTGCAACCATGTAGAGTCTATGCTGCTGTCCACATCTCCATTCTTTTAGTGATGTTGTGATGGAAACACTCAGCATTTTTTTCAGAGGTGGTAGGAACCCCAGAAAGACACAAGGAAAACATGCAAACTCCAAACAGGCATTGGCTGGAGGTCCGTGTGCATTGTGTATGGAAGATGAATTCCTTAACCATTATGCCAATTAGTAGGCGACTTCTTAAAGAGGACAATGATGCATTTTTGGTATTTAGGTATATAAAAAGCCCTTTGGTATCGACTTTTACTTCAGAGAAGTAGATGCCAAACAGGAGAGGTCTCAGCACTGAACCCTGGGGGACTCCACTGGTGACTGGTCTTTTTGTGGAGGTAGTTTTCCCCATTTTGGTGCACCAAAACTGTAGTTTATCAGGTGCCCTGTACATATCATTAAATTGGGTACCCCCTCAACTCACAGTTAAGAAGCAAAAAAAAAAAAAACAAGATGCTTGCTAAGGCTATAATCAGTGGCAGATTATAACAGGGGTGGAATGGGCTGCTGCTCAGGACCCATATCATCAGGAGGGCTCATGCCCAGCCAATAAAACAAATACATTCATTTGCACCTGTGGCTTGAACTAGAGAATAAAAAGTTGAAGTTTCTCTTTTTCAGGGACACTTGTGCAGGAATTAGCAGGGGAATCCATCCTGCAGTACAACCAATAGCAGAGGGAACAGTTCAACAGTACAACAAATAACAGAAGGCAGAGTTCAACAGTACAGCCAATAGCAGACACAGTTCCATGGTACAGGAAGAGTACAGGAAGTAGCAGCAGAAGTTCACATCCTGTCGGTTGCTGCTGCTATATTTAATAGCAGTGGGACTGTTATTTTTTTCTGTTTTTAGAGAGATTTTGATTGGGAGAAGGAGATTGTTGTTAAGTGTAATAATGGAAGGCTGATATTTCTTGGCAGAAGATCAGCTGTTGATATATTTAGAGCACTGATTTGGGAGAGTGACTCCTATATCTAATAGCACTGGGGCTATTCTATTTTCTAAGGAGATTAGGCTTCATATGACTAGTATGTTTTTGTGTGAATTATGTTAGAATCACAGAATGCCCCTGACTTTGTCTTTTATTTTTGGTCTGTGCCTGGCACTGGTCACTGTTCTATGGACTGCTTGATGAACATTACTGGAAGTGACCTGAAAAGTGCTGCAAATGAGTGCTGTGTGCCTGGGTGTGTGTAAAAGACAAAGAATTTTAAAATGGTCCTGATTTTGCAAAATGTCCCTGACTTCACCTCATGCCTCATGTTTTGGTCTTTGCTTAATAAAATATTTGTTTTTATGGCAAATCAGTGAGTCAAGTCAAGTCAAAATCAAAGAAAACTTTATTGTCATTCGGAACTACACAACAGTGTAGCTGAATGAAATTACAATGCTTCGTTCTCAATGCAGGGAACAGTTGCACATATAGACAGAGAAAATTTATCACGGTAGAATTTTAATAAGTAGCAACTAGTAAGTAAAGTAGGACAGCAGTGACCCACACCCATTCCAGAACAGCAGATAAAGAAGAGAAGAAACAATATGAAGGTAATATTGTCAAAGTAAAATTGAAACAATAGCAGCATATCTATGATTAGACTGAATTATTGCACAGTCTGTATATTGCACTTTACAGTCCTTCAGTGTGTAGGTGAGCTGCCTTAGTACTGCACATAGTTATTGCACATCCATAAAATAAACCCCTTGCTAGGCTAGTTATGTAACAGACATCATGGTTTTCCCAAGAGTTCAACAGTCTAATGGAGAGTGGAAAGAAACTGCTTTTTAGTCTGGTGGTCTTACAATGCAGGCTTCTGTATCTTCTGCCTGAGGACAAGTGAGTGCACAGACCATTGGCAGGATGCGTTGGATCACTGGAAATCTTTTTGGCCCTGTCGATGCACCGGCATTTGTGTAGATCCTCCAGAGGTGTAAGGGTGGTGTGACGATTGGGGAGAGATGAGTGAAGGCTGCCTGCCTAGTCAAATAGAATTTGATATATAATTCTGGCATTTGTAAATAAATGTAAAATACAGGCATGTTTTCCTGATAATAAATGTAAAATACAGGCATGTTTAAGTGTAAAGAATACTGTGAAATGTGGAACTGCAAAATATGTGACAACATTGCACTCTACTGGCCCAGTGAAGCATGCTGTGATGCTTTCATATTAGAATTCGGCTCCAGTGCAGCCGGAAGAAGGTTTCATGCCCATTGTTTTAAGGTTAAAGTTTATGATCAGAATTTACATATGGAAGGTGCTTTATTGCTCTAGTTTCTGTTAGAATATACATGTGAAATGCCTTGTATTGTTGTAAGTTTCTGAGGAGGTGTTAGATTGCTAAATAATAACCCCACTAACTACCTTGATTATGCTCATAAGCCTACTACGTATTATACAGCAGGAACTTCTTATTGTAACAATTGTTAATGTATGTTATGTACTTCGCAGATGATAAAGATTCTAGTTGTCTACTAAATTACTATCTTCTTCATCTGTAACTATGTTTGTAATTGTTAATTGCTATGTTAATCAAATTGTTAATTGCTATGTAAATCCAATGTAACTACTGTCTGTATATTTTAACTGTGGAGCTTTTCTCCCCGGGCCTCTGCTGAAAATGGACCTACATCCAGTCGGACACTCCCGGTCAACAAATGTAAATAAATAAATTAAATAATGCAGTTTGTGGCCTGAACACTCAGACCAGGTGTTAAGATGATGCAATATGAATACTGGGAAAACCTAAGTGTCAAAAATGATGTAATTTTGGGAAGCTTAGAGACATGTTTGTTAGTAATGTTTAAATACTATTTCTCACAAGAGACCTGAGGGCATTTTGACTTTGGACATCTTACTTATCAGCACTCTGCCTTATGCTCACATGTAAGTTTTAGCACTGATTTCTTGTAGGAATAGTTAAAGCTAGTAAAGATTAATTAGGCATTTTTCTTTGAAATCAGACGTGTTCTACTGTATTATTTTAAGTTTGTGTGATCTCCAAACTCTTAGATATTCTGTGGTGTAGTAGTTTTTGTCTTGTGTTTTAATTATTTATTATTAAATATTTTAAAACCTTCTACCTGTGGCTGCTTTGTGTAGAGATAAGCTCTAGAGTACATTGCATATTTATAGAGGTTATTGTAATAGACCACTCTAAAGTAAGCCTTGACTGTTAGTCATACTGCCAATGGATAATAATATTGCACAGTAATAATAGGAAACCCTTTTAAGGGCATTTTAGTAGCTGATATTATTAACTGGGTGGTGGCAGTAATTACTACCGTATAGTCTGGGTAAAGGGGCACAGTTGGAGAATATGCATCAGCCTTTCCCAGGAGTGTCTGTGAAGTTGTATAAGTACTTATCTCAAAGTGTGTGTGTGTTGTGTCAGCTACTTGGCAGGGACATGAAGCACTGGTTGGACAGAGAGGGTACTGGAGGTTTTAGCTTGCCCAGTTAGGCTGAGACCTGGATCCTATAGCTGTGCCAGTGGGGAGTCTTATTGGGGACCTGGAGAGCAAAGGAGCAACCAGCCCCAGACTGACTGATCTCTGTGTGCACTTAAGGGAAATTGTACTTTACTGTGTGTATTAGTTATCCTTTTCTCTTCTATAAGATGAACTCCCTGGTGTTAGTGGTGAGGATTGAGGCTCCTTGATTGCTGGGCCAGGGCATGGTCATCACAAGTGTTTGGCAGTGGTGGGATCTACTTCACATACTAGTCGGTTTGTAGTGGTGTGTGTAGGGCGAATTCCTGTAGTTTATGTACAGTGATCTCTAAAAGTGTTTTGTACTCTAAAACAGCCACACAGTGTATACTCAGAGTTCAGATCACAATTGTTTTATTTATTTGTTAGCTTAGTGTTAGTCAGGGTAAGCAGGCAGCATGTCAGCAGAAGAGTATGGAGAGCTGACAAGGAGCCAGCTGGCGGAGATGTTCCAGGCTAGAGGACTGGTGCATGGAAACCTGACTAAATCAGACCTGATTGTAGCCTTGGTTACAGCTGCATCAGAAAACAGCAGCCTAGAGGACAATCAGACTGACAGTGGAGATACAATATCCTCGGAGAATGGACAGCTCAACCTTTCTGCAGTGGACTTAAAATCCAGCTGGAGCTAAAGACACTTGAGTTGGAGGCCAGGTGTATGGAACCAGAAGCAGCCGAGGAAATGAGGAGTCTACAAGCTGAGGAAAATGAACAGCAGAGGCGGCATGAGAAATGTTGACTCTTCACCAGAGTCATGGAGGTAATGGGGAAGGGAGTAACTGGACCTCAGAAGCACAAAAGGTCAGTAAATTTCTTCCGCAGTTTACAGAGGGGAATAATTTTGATAGCTTCATTCATATATTTGAGCGGGTATGTAAACAGTATGAAGTTGACCAAGGGCTCTGGTTATGGTTCCTGACCTTCTTACTCCATGGTAAAGCTGTAACATCTTTAGCAAAAATGCATGACACCGACTGTTTTGATTATACTGCTGTAAAAAGACATTTATTAGAATGTTTTAAGCTAACACCTGAAATGTGTAGGAAAAAGTTTTGTGAGTTTAGACACAAGGCAGATGAAAATGTATGTGAATATGTTACTGAACTGAGCACTTATTTTCATAGCTGCGTGAGTGGATGTCAGGTCACCACTTTTTAAGGGCTGGCAGACCTTTTGGTGAGGGAACAAGCCCTTAGCACTTTGCCTGAGGACATGAGGATCTGGTTAGCTGATAAACAGTGTGCTACTTCAGAGGAGTTGGGGAAGAAGGGAGACCTATACCTAGCAAGCAGGGCAGCCCTGCACAGGAAAGGGACCCCCAGTACTGCTCATGGGTCTAAAGGAACCCATGGTGGGCAGCACAGACTACCCCAACAGAATCCACCAGTAGCAGGGGAAGCCACTAGTCCAGGTACACATCCAGGAGCTAGGGTTAAATGTTTTGAATGCAACCAGTGGGGCCATGTGGCATACAGGCATCCACAGAGGCAAGATGGGGAACCAAAGGTGAGGGAGTCTAAGTGGGAAAGAAAAAATGCCAACAGTGTGTTGTCTTTATACAACAGGGGTATGGAACTACCATCCTGCAGATGTCCTGTGAGGGAAGGATTTGGATGAGGCAGTATATGCAGTGAGGCTAGGAGACAAGCATGTGGGTCTGGTAGCCTGGGGGAGACCCAGAGAGACTGCATACTTGCAGCCAGGACTGCTGAGGTGGTTACTTCAGGGAGTGAGCTATGCTGTAGCAGTGAGACTGAATGTGAGCCACAGCTACTTGTGGGTACTGATATCCCCTTGGACAAGGTAACTGTAAAGGTATAGATGAGTAGTAGTACCCAGGCTGAAAGTGAGACACCGATGTCAGAGGATGCCAGACTTTCTGTGGAAGGGGAGCTGGGAAGGGTTACAAGGAGAGGCTTGAGACAGGCTCAGCTCTCAGACCCTACATTGCAAGGCCTGAGGCAGGTAGCTAGGGAAGCACCTGATTCTCAAGGGAAAAGGGAATCTGTATACTGGAACAAAGGGTTACTATACAGAGAGTGGACCCCTGAGGGAGGGCTAGAAGGTGAGAGAGTACAGCAGTTGGTAGTGCCTAGAGCTTACCATCTGGTGCTTCTAACCATAGCCCACGATATTCCCTTTGCAGGTCATATGGGTATATGGGTATAAAATGTACAAAGAGGCATATTATGCAAAACTTCTATTGGCTTGGAATTTCCAGAGATGTAACGGTACTGCAGAACCTGTGAGCAGTGCCAAAAGGTAGGCAAGGCAAGAGACAAGGTGAGAGCTCCTTTGATGCATTTGCGTGTGATTGAGGAGCCATTTCAGAGGGTAGCTATGGATATTTTGGGTCCTCTGAGTACCCCAAGTTCCACAGGGAAAAAGTATATCCTAGTGATTGTAGATTGTGCTACAGGATACCCTGAGGCAGTGGCTTTGTCCTCCATTGAGGCAGAGAAGGTGGCAAATGCTTTGTTAGAGATTTTCAGCAGGGTAGGTTTCCCAAAGGAAATACTGTCTGACAGAGGTGCCAATTTTATGTCAGACCTGCTGGCTTGTCTGTGGAAGTCCTGTAGGGTGAAGCACATGAAGACCACCCCCTACCATCCCCAGAATAATGGTCTTGAGAGGTCCATGCTACGGGCATTTGCAGATTAGTTTAAGAGGGAGTGGGACAAATATTTGCCCCATCTGTTTGTTTACAGAGAGGTTCCCCAGGAATCCAGAGATTTTTCACCCTTTGAGTTGCGGTATGGGCAAAGGGTGAGGGGACCTCTAGATTTAATTTGAGATGAGTGGGAAGGTGAGTGTGAGTCTCACAAGGAGTCTGTTGTGGCATATGTCCTGAACCTCAGGACAAGGCTCAGGGAACTCATGGGCCTGGCCCAGGAGAACCTGGCAAAAGCCCAACAGAAAAAGGTGTGGTATGACAGGAATGCTCAAGCTAGAGAGTATGCTGTAGGGCAGCAGGTGATGGTTCTCATTCCTGTCAGACATAAGTTGCAGGCAGCTTGGGAGGGACCCTACAAGGTGGTAAGAAAGGTAAGTGATGTTAACTACATGGTCAAAGTGCTAGGCAGATGGCAGGGGCACAGATTGTACTATGTTAACATGATGAAACCTTACCATGATAGGGAGGCCCTTGTGCTGAGCATTTGCAGTGGATTGCAGGAGGAGTCTGAGAGAGATCTTGTGACTGATATCCTCAGTGAGGCTCGGGCTGACACCTCAGTGGAAGGGATAGCAATGTCCCAGCAGCTATCTACTACCCAGATTCGAGAAATTCAAGCAGTGTTGCAGGCATTTGGGGATATGTTCACTGGGAAACCAGGGTGCCCCAACCTGCTGCAGCACCAGGTGGATACAGGACCCCAAAGGCCTATGAGGTAGGCCCCTTATAGGGTGACAGAGTCAAACAGACTCTGAGGGAAGAGGTACAGGAGATGTTAAAACTAGGGGTGATTCAGGAGTCCAACAGTCCCTGGACTTCCACAGTGGTACTGGTGCCAAAGAAGGATGGCAGCACCATGTTCTGTTGCATGTGGATTACAGGAAATTGAATAGTCACACAGAGTCAGATGCTTACCCCATGCCTAGGACAGATGAGACCCTAGAGCAGTTGGGTGGGGCTAAGTATCTTACAACCATTGATCTTACCAAGGGTTACTGGCAGTTGTCCTTGACTCCCAGTGCTAGAGAGAAGTCAGTCTTTGTGACTCCTTTTGGCTTTTATGAGTTCACAAAGATGCCCTTTGGGATGAAGAATGCCCCAGTGACTTTCCAGAGGCTGGTAGATCATATCTTAGCAGGAGCAGGAGGGTTTGCCCTTGCTTACATGGATGATATTGCTATCTACAGCCATTCCTGGCAAGAGCACCTTCAGCATGTCAATGAGGTGCTGGGCAGACTACAGAGGGCAGGGTTGACCATTAAGCCGAGCAAATGTCAGGTGGGTATGACAGAGGTCTCCTACCTAGGACATAGAGTGGGGAGTGGTAAGATAAGGCCAGAACCTGCCAAAGTGGAAGCCATTCAGGCATGGCCTGCACCTGTTACCAAAAAGCAGGTGAGGGCATTCTTAGGGACAGCAGGGTACTACAGAAAGTTTGTTCCCAATTATAGTACCATAGCTGCTCCCCTCAAAGACCTGACAAGGAAGAACAGGCCAGATAAGGTAGTGTGGACCTCAGCATGTGAGCAGGTTTTTCAGAAGCTTAAGGAAGCTTTGGGAGGACCCCCTGTGTTAGCCAGTCCAGACTACAGCAAAGACTTTGTTGTGCAGGTGGATACTTCAAACTATGGCATGAGGGCTGTACTTAGCCAGATTTCTTCAGAGGGAGAATAGCACCCAGTGGTTTATCTCAGTCGTAGGCTCCAACCCAGGGAGGAATGCTATGCAGTGGTAGATAAGGAATGTCTAGCCATAGTGTGGGCACTACAAAAACTTCAGCCTTATCTGTATAGAAGAAAATTCACTGTGATGACAGATCACAACCCTTTAACATGGTTAAACAGAGCCAGTCAGCAAAATGCCAAGTTGCTAAGATGGAGTCTGGGGTTGCAAACATATAATATGTCAATGCAGCACCGCAGTGGGAGTAGCAATTCCAATGCAGAAGGGCTCTCAAGACAGGAAATGGGGTGAGGTACACTCAGATAGACCTGACACTCTCAAGCGATGTTTCTCAACGGGTACTTGAAAAACTTGCTTGAGTTACCCGGGGGGTGGTGTGATGATTGGGGAGAGATGGGAAAAGGCTGCCAGCCTAGTCAAATAGAATTTGATATATAATTATCGCATTTGTAAATAAATGTAAAATACGGGCATGTTTTCTTGATAATAAAGGTAAAATACAGGCTTGTTTCTTGAGTGTAAAGAATACTGTGAAATGTGGAACTGCAAAATATGTGACAGCATTGCATTCTACTGGCCCAGTGAAGCATATTGTGATCCTTTCATATTAGAATTCGGCTCCAGTGTGGCTGGATGAAGGTTTCATGCCCATTGTTTTTAAGGCTAAACTTTATGATCAGAATTTACATGTGGAAGGTGTTTTATTGCTCTAGTTTCTATTAGAATGTTGTTGTTGTTGAATCTTTCAGCTTTTCTCGGTTAGGGGTCAACACAGCAGAAGTCCGGTCTGCTAATGATTGGCAGTGGATTTTTATGTACCGAGTTGCCAGCCCTGATGCACAACCTTCAACGAAGGTATGCCCATTCACGCATGTCTCCACACAGAAAACGCCCTTGCTGAGAATCAAACAGGACAACGTCTTAAATGAGTGAGGCGGCAACGCTACCGCAGCATGACCACCGCAGTCATATTTATGTGAAATGCCTTGTATTGTAAGTTTCTGAAGAGGTGTTAGATTGCTAAATAATGCAGTTTGTGGCCTGAGAACTCAGATCAGGTGTTAAGATGATGCAATATGAATACTGAGAAAACCTAAGTGTCAAAAATTATGTAATTTTAGGAGGGCCTTAGAGACATGTTTGTTAGTAATGTTTAAATACTATTTCTCACAAGAGACTTGAGGGCATATTGACTTTGGACATCTAACTTATCAGCACTCTGCCTTATGCTCACATGTAAGTTTTAGCACTGTGATTTCTTGTAGGGATAGTTCATAGGTTCAAAGGTAGGTACTAGGCTATTGGCCCTAGGGCCTATATAAGCCTAGCCAAATGGCACCCTGGCTTTTGCCAACCAAGGAAATGATTTTCCTGTGCCCCTGTCAAGCAGAGCCACAGAAGTGATCCCCGGGATGAATTTCTTATCTCCCATCCAATCATCAAGATTTTTCTTGAGGAGTGCTAATATGGAACTTTGTTTGATATAGATAGGTAGTTTGTTCCAGGGTATGGGAAGTCTCTGGGACAGAAATCTATCCCTCTAGCATGTTCTGTTTATTGTGGTGACAAGGAGCATGTAGCTCAGAGGGATTGGAGTTTCTTTACGTGGAGCATGCCCAACAGCTCTGGGTTTGACATAGCTTTGTATGTTAGGCAGAGATCACCTCTGAGCTGGCGATATGCACCAGAGTAAAACTGGAGTTTTTTGAGATGGTCTGCATAAGGCATCTGTTTGAGGCCAGTAATCCTCTTTGTGAGGTATTTATGTGGCCTTTCCAGTTGTTGTAGATGTCTTGTGAGGTACATACCAAAAGGGGCGTTGTACTCTATATAATTGGTCTAATGAGTGATGAGTAGAGGGGAACAATGACCTCTTTTTTCCTGGATGAGAAACTTTTTGTGATGAGGTGTGCCATGTAGAAGGATTTCCTGACTACTGTGGCGATGTGACTATCAAAGGAGAGACTACTGTCTACCTGTGTCCCAAGGTCTCTTATCACACTTTCAGTGTTAAGTAGACTACCACCTATGTGGTAGCTCATGGGTACAGAATTTTTACCAAATGGGATGACAATGCACTTTTTGGCATTGAGCTTGAGGCCATGGCTTTGACACCAGGCATCTGTCTCAGTGAGATCCTTTTTGTAGGATGTCACATTGTTAGGAGTTTTGATTATGACACCTAGTCTGCAGTCATCTGTGAACTTTGTTAGTCAAAGACCTTCTGTGTTAGCCTGTGCTTCAGAGAAGTAGATACCAAACAGGAGAGGACTTGGGACTGAACCCTGTGGTACTCCACCTGTCACTGGTCTGACATTGGATTTAGAGTCTGCTACTTTCACAGTGTGGGTTCTGTCACTGAGCCAGTTGGCAACCCATCTTGTGACATAGGGATTTATACCTAGTTTAGTGAGTTTGTCTATAATTCCAGAGTGGGGGATGGTGTTGAAAGCCACTGTGTGAACCACCTTACCCTCATCTACAGCTTTGGTGACCTCTTCAAAGAAGTCTATCAGGTTTAGGAGACATGATCTGCCTTTTATAAGCCTGAACTGAGTAGGGTCCAGAGTTTGGAGATTACCAATGTCACTCTTTATAAGTTCCATGATGATACGCTCCATAGCCTTGCAGACCAGGCTTGTCAGGCTAATGGGGCGGTAGTTCCTGGGTTCTGTGGTGACTCCCCCTTTGTGGAGTGGGATAACCATTGCTGTGTGCCATTCAGTGGGCACAAAGCCTGAGGTGAGGCTATGACTGAACATGGTACTTAGGTTGGGTGCCAGTTTGTTCTGTAGTTCATGTAGAACGCAGCCTGGGATGTTGTCAGGTCCCATGGATGCTGTGTTCTTGGCTTTGGAGAGTGTGTTTTTTACCTGTGCAGCTGTGATTACAGGTACTTTGCATTCTTCCAGTATAGAGATAGGCCCTTTATGGGATGAGAGAGGGGAAAAGTTAGCACTGAACTTATGTGCCAGGATATTGGCAATATCAGTTGGTTCTGTATATTTAGTGCTATTGTGCTGTAACTCAGAGCAGATCTGAGTGTTGCCACTGAGATGCTTGACATAGCTATAGAATGCTTTGTGGTTGTCTTTAGAATGCTTTGTGGTTGTCTTTAGAATCAGTGGTGATTTCGTTTTCATAACTAGCTAGTAAAGCTAGTAAAGATTAATTAGATATTTTTCTTTGAAATCAGACCTGCCCTACTGTATTATTTTAAGTTTTTGTGTGATCTCTGAACTCTTAGATATCTCTGTGGTGTAGTAGTTTTGTCTTGTGTTTTAATTATTCATTATTAAATATTTTTAAAACCTTCTACCTGTGGCTGCTTTGTGTAGAGATAAGCTGTAGAGTACACTGCATATTTATAGAGCTTATTGTAATAGGCCACTCTACTCTAAAGTAAGCCTTGACTGTTAGTCATACTACCATTGGATAAGAATATTGCACAATAATAATTGGACACCCTTTTAAGGGCCTTTTAGTAGTGGATATTATTAACTGGGTGGTGGCAGTAATTACTACTGTATAGTCTGGGTAAAGGGGCACAGCTGGAGAATCTGTGTCAGCCTTTCCCAGGAGTGTCTGTGAAGTTGTATAAATACTTATCTCAATGTGTGCGTGTGTTGTGTCAAATACTTGGCAGGGACACGAAGCTCTGGTTGGACAGAGAGGGTACTGGAGGTTCTAGCTTGCCCAGTTAGGCTGAGACCTGGACTCTATAGCTGTGTCAGTGGGGAGTCTTATTGGGGACCTGGTGAGTAAAGAAGCAACCAGTCCCAGACTGTGATCTCTGTGTGCACTTAAGGGAAATTGCACTTTACTGTGTGTATTAGTTATCCTTTTCTCTTGAGATGACCTCCCTGGTGTTAGTGGTGAGGATTGAGGCTCCTTGATTGCTGGGCCAGGGCATGGTCGTCACAGAAGGTGCCAATGATTGTTTCTGCTGACCATCAACTCTGAGAGCCTTCTGATCCTGATTTTTACAGCTCCCATACTAGACTGCAATGCTGTTGGTCAGGACTCTTTCATTGGTGCCCCTATAAAAGGTCTGAAGTATGGAGCTTGGTAATTTTTACTTCCTAAGTTTCCTTAGAAAGTGAAAGCGTTGCTGAACTTTTCTGACTGTGCTGGATACATGGACTGACCAGGATAAGTTCTCTGTGATGTAAACAGCCAAGCACTTTGTACTCTTGACCCTTTCCACTGTCATCCCTTTTTTTCATCACTAGAGGTTTGTGTGGTACTTGAGATCTTCTGAAATCAACACCCAACTCCTTTGTCTTGCTGACATTCAGTGCTAGATTGTTGTGTTCACACCAGTAGTTGATAAATCTCTTTCCTGTAGGCTTCCTCCTCTCCATCTTTGACCAGGGCTATAACAGTGGTGTCATCCGTGAATTTGATGAGCCTATTCATCTCATGTGTGGCCATGCAGTCATGTGTCAGCAGAGTGAAAATTAGAGGGCTTAAGATACACCACTGCATAGGTGTCGGAAGCTGTTGAAGACTGTGGTGGGGGGGCACTTAGTGATTTAAAAATGGCTAATTTTTAAAGGTATTTACCACCATTACAGGGGCATCAGTGTGATGCAAGCTAAGTTCTGTTAAGGATAATTGCACATCAGTTTCTTACAGAATTAGAAATTAAGCCAACCTGTGTTGATATGAATTGGTATGTGTTAAGGAAGCAATGGTAGTACTGTTAAATTAAGCATGCCATTCTGAAGTATGTTACCCTTTTTTGTACAACTCAGTGGAGAGGAATTAGCTGACAAAAGTACTTGATGTAGTACTTGACCTGCATAGAGAGAACTGCAATAGCTTTGTAAGCAGGGATGCAACGCATCTATTTCTAACCATAGTACTGACAACATACCATACACTTTATATTGTGCAGCTGTAAATATGCACACTGTAGTACTGCTAATGCTTGTGTGTTTCCTACTTCATAATAAAGTTTACAGTAGGCTGCCAGGACTGTGGTCAGAAATATACAAAAACAAAGTCCCATCTTATATTCTACGTGATATGCAGTAACAAAACTGGGGGAAAATACTGTGTCTGAGTTTGGAGTCTAAGAAGCAATAATGAAATAAAATTAAACAGGTCCTCTAATGACCACCCCTCAGTAGTCTGTCCATGTATGCATAAAAAGCAGATGACATCAAAATGAATCATTTCCCCAAGGTTACCTTAAGCAGTTTGTCCATGTAAGCTAAAACACCAAAATGAAACATTTTCCCAAATGACCTGCTCAATAGCCTGTCCATGTATGCATGAAAGCACCAAATGACATCAACATGAATCATTTCCCCAAGGATCTCTTGTATACTTTGTCCATGTATACACAAGCACAAAAATTAAAGATTTTTCCCCAACACCCCTTCATTACTTTGGGTATGCAAGCACAACCAATAAAATGAAACCGTCTCCAATGACCCATTCAGGTTTGTCCATGGTGTTGCACAAGCACCACAAATGAGACATTTCTCCTAACAATCTTCTCGGTAATCTGTCCACGTATGCACAAGCACCAGCAAATGACATCAAAATGAACAATTTCATCCAAACTTCCCTTAATTACTTTTCCACCTTGTATAATGTACAAGCACAAAAATAAAGCATTTCCCCTAACAACTTCTTCAGTAGTGTGTTTGTTTGCATAGTAAGCACCGAATGACATCAAAATGAATCATTTCCCCAAAGGATCCCTTCTCTACTTTGTCCATCAATGTAGGCACAAGCACAGAAATTAAATATTTTCCCAGTGACTTCTTCACTTTGTCTACATAAGCACACAGATAAACAATAAGCAGTAAAATGACCCCTTCAGTGAGGTTTGTCCATGTACGCACAAGCACCAAAAATGAAACATGTCCCCTAACAACCCTCTCAGTGGTCTGTCCATGTATACAAAAGCACCAGAAATGAAACATTTCCCCTAGCAATCCTCTCAGTAGTCTGTCGTATGCACAACCATCAAAAATGAAACATTTCCCCTAACAACCCTCAGTAGTCTGTCCATGTATACAGAAGCACCAGAAATGAAACATTTCCCCTAACAATCCTCTCGGTAGTCTGTCCATGTGAACACAAGCAACAGAAATGAAACATTTCCCCTAACAACCCTCTCAGTAGTTTGTCCACGTATACACAAGCACCAAAAAGGAAAAATTTCCGCTAAAAATCCTCTCAGTAGTCTGTCCATGTATGCACAACCATCAAAAATGAAACATTTCCCCTAACAACCCTCTCAGTAGTCTGTCCATGTTTGCACAAGCACCAAAAATGAAACATTTCCCCCAACAACCATCTCAGTAGTCTGCCATGTATACACAAGCACCAATAATGAAACATATCCCCTAACAATCTTCTCAGTAGTCTGTCCGTGTATGCACAAGCAACAAAAATGAAACATTTCCACTAACAATCCTCTCAGTAGTCTGTCCATGTATACACAAGCACCAGAAATTAAACATTTCACCTAACAATCCTGTCAGTAGTTTGTCTATGTATACACAAACTCCAGAAATGAAACATTTCCCCTAACAATCCTTTCATAAGTCTGTCCATGTATGCACAACCATCAAAAATGAAACATTTCCTGTCCAGGTATGCACACACAACAAAAATGAAACATTTCCCATAACAATCCTCTCAGTCTGTCCATGTATACACAAGCACCAAAAATGAAGCATGCCCCCAAACAATCCTTTCAGTAGTCTGTCCATGTAAACACAAGCAACAAAAATGAAACATTTCCCCTAACAATCCTCTCAAGTAGACTGTCAATGTAAACACAAGCACCAGAAATGAAGCATTTCCTCTAACAACCCTCTCAGTAGTCTGTCTATATATGCACAAGCACCAGAAATGAAACATTTCCCCTAACAGCCCTCTCAGTAGTCTGTCCATGCATGCACAAGCACCAAAAATGAAAAAATTCCCCTAACAATTGTCTCAGTAGTCTGTCCACGTATGCACAAACACCAAAAATGAATCATTTCCCATAAAAATCCTCTCAATAGTCTGTCCATGTATACACAAGCACCAAAAATGAAACATTTCCCCTAACAATCCTCTCAGTAGACTGTACATGTATACACAAACACCAGAAATTAAACATTTACCATAACAGCCCTCTCAGTAGCCTGTCCATGTATGCACAAGCACCAGAAATGAAACATTTCCCCTAACAATCCTCTCAGTAGACTGTACATATATACACAAACACCAGAAATTAAACATTTACCATAACAACCCTCTCAGTAGTCTGTCTTACCAATGTAAACACAAGCACCAAAAATGAACATTTCTCCTAACAATGATCTCAGTAGTCTTTACATATATACACAAGCACCAGAAATGAAACATTTCCCCTAACAACCATCTCAGTAGTCTGTCCATGTATGCAAAACCATCAAAAATGAAACATTTCTGCTAACAACCCTCTCAGTAGTCTGTCAATGTATGCAGAAGCACCAAAAATGAAACATTTCCACTAACAACCCTCTCAGTGGTCTGTCCATGTATACACAAGCACCAGAAATGAAACATTTCCCCTAGCAATCCTCTCAGCAGTCTGTCCGTGTATGCAGAACAAAAATGAAACATTTACCCAAACAACCGTCTCAGTAGTCTGTCCATGTTTGCAGAAGCACAAAAAATGAAACATTTCTGCTAACAATCCTCTCAGTAGTCTATCCATGTATGCACAAACAACAAAAATGAAACATTTCCCCTAACAATCCTTTCAGTAGTTGGTCGGTCCATGTTTGCAGAAGCACCAAAAATGAAACATTGACCCGAACAGTCCTCTCAGTAGTCTGTCCAGGTATGCACACAAAACAAAAATGAAACATTTCCCCTAACAATCCTCTCAATAGTCTGTGCATGTATACCAAAGCACCAATAATGAGACATTTCCCCTAACAATCCTGTCAGTAGTCTGTCCATGTATGCACAAGCACCAAAAGTTAAACAATCCCCCTAACAATCCTCTCAGTTTATACACAAGCACCAGAAATGAAATATTTTCCCTAACAACCCTCTCAGTAGTCTGTCCATGTATGCACAAACACCAAAAATGAAACATTTCCCCTAACAACCGTCTCAGTAGTCTGTCCATGTATACACAAGCACCAGAAATAAAACATTTCCCCTAACAATCCTCTCAGTAGTCAGTCCATAAATGCACAAACAACAAAAATGAACATTTCCCCTAACCCTCTCAGTGGTACGTCCATGTATGCACATTTCTCCTAACAACCCTCTCAGTAGTCTGTCCATGTATGCACAAACACCAAAATTTAAAAATTTCCCCTATCAATCCTCTCAGTAGTCTGTCCATGTATGCACAACCATCAAAAATTAAACATTTCCCCTAACAATCCACAGTAGTCTGTCCATGTTTGCACAGACATCAAAAATGAAAAATTTCCCCTAAGAATCCTCTCAGTAGTCTGTCCATGTATACAAAAGCACCAGAAATGAAACATTTCCCGAAACAACCCTCTCATTAGTCTGTCCATGAATACACAAGCACCAAAATTGAAACATTTCACCTAACAATCCACTCAGTAGACTGTCAATGTAAACACAAGCACCAGAAATGAAGCATTTCCCCTAACAACCCTCTCAGTATTCAGTCCATGTATACACAATCACCAAAAATGAAACATTTCCCCTAACATTCCCGTCAGCAGTCTGTCCATGTATGCACAAACACCAAAAATGAAACATTTCCCCTAACAATCCTTTCAGTAGTCTGTCCATGTATGCACAAACACCAAAAATGAAACATTTCCATTAACAACCCTCTCAGTAGTCTATCCATGTATACACAAGCACCAAAAAGGAAATATTTCCCCTAACAATCCTCTCAGTAGTCTGTCTATGTTTGCAAAAGCACCAAAAATGAAATATTTCCCCCAACAATCCTCTCAGTAGACTGTCCATGTATGCACAAACACCAAAAATGAAACATTTCCCCTAACAATCATCTCAGTAGTCTGTCCATGTATACACAAGCACCAGAAATGAAACATTTCCCCTAACAACCCTCTCAGTAGTCTGTCCATGTATGAAAAACCATCAAAAATGAAACATTTCCCCTAACAATCCTCTTAGTAGTCTGTCCATGTATACACAAGCACCAAAAATTAACATTTCCCCTAACAATCCTCTCAAGTAGACTGTCAATGTAAACACAAGCACCAGAAATGAAGCATTTCCTCTAACAACCCTCTCAGTAGTCTGTCCATGTATGCACAAACACCAAAAATGAATCATTTCCCATAACAATCCTCTCAATAGTCTGTCCATGTATACACAAGCACCAAACATGAAACATGTCCCCATAACAATCCTCTCAGTAGTCTGTCCATGTAAACACAAGCAACAAAAATGAAAAAATTCCCCTAACAATTGTCTCAGTAGTCTGTCCACGTATGCACAAACAGCAAAAATGAATGATTTCCCATAACAATCCTCTCAATAGTCTGTCCATGTATACACAAGCACCAAACATGAAACATGTCCCCATAACAATCCTCTCAGTAGTCTGTCCATGTAAACACAAACAAAAATGAAACATTTCCCCTAACAATCCTCTCAAGTAGATTGTCAATGTAAAACACAAGCACCAGAAATGAAGCATTTCCTCTAACAACCCTCTCAGTAGTCTGTCCATGTATGCACAAGCACCAGAAATGAAACATTTCCCCTAACAATCCTCTCAGTAGACTGTACATGTATACACAAACACCAGAAATTAAACATTTCCCATAACAGCCCTCTCAGTAGTCTGTCCATGTATGCACAAACACCAAAAACGAAACATTTCCCCTAACAACGCTCTCAGTAGTCTGTCCATGTATACACAAGCACCAGAAATGAAACATTTCATCTAACAACCCTCTCAGTAGTCTGTCCAACCAATGCAAACACAAGCACCAAAAATGAACACTTCCCCTAACAATGATCTCAGTAGTCTGTACATGTATACACAAGCACCAGAAATGAAACATATCCCCTAACAACCATCTCAGTAGTCTGTTCATGTATGCAAAACCATCAAAAATGAAACATTTCTGCTAACAACCCTCTCAGTAGTCTGTCAATGTATGCACAAACACCAAAAATGAAACATTTCCCCTAACAACCGTCTCAGTAGTCTGTCCATGTATACACAAGCACCACAAATAAAACATTTCCCCTAACAATCCTCTCAGTGGTCTGTCCGTGTATGCACAAACTTCAAAAATGAAACATTTCCCTAACAATCCTCTCAGTAGTCTGTCCATGTATACACAAGCACCAGAAATGAAACATTTCCCCTAGCAATCCTCTCAGCAGTCTGTCCGTGTATGCAGAACAAAAATTAAACATTTACCCAAACAATCGTCTCAGTAGTCTGTCCATGTTTGCAGAAGCAGAAAAAATGAAACATTTCCACTAACAATCCTCTCAGTAGTCTGTCCATGTATGCACAACAAGAAAAAATGAAACATTTCCCCTATTCCCCTCAGTAGTCTGCCCATGTATGCACAAGCACCAGAAATGAATATTTCCCTTAACAAACCTCTTAGTAGTCTCGCCATGTATATACAAGCACCAAAAATTAACATTTCCCCTAACAATCCTCTCAATAGTCTGTCCATGTATACACAAGCACAAAAAATGAAACATTTCCTGAAACAACCCTCATTAGTCTGTCCATGTATACACAAGCACCAAAAATGAAACATGTCCCCTAACAGTCCTCTCAGTAGTCTGTCCATGTATACACAAGCACCAAAAATGAAATATTTCACCTAACAATCCCCTCAGTAGACTGTCAATGTAAACACAAGCACCAGAAATGAAGCATTTCCCCTAACAACCCTCTTAGTATTCAGTCCATGTGAACACAAGCACCAAAATGAAACATTTCCCCTAACAATACTATCAGTAGTCTGTCCATGTATGCACTAGCACCAGAAATGAAACAATTCCCCTAACAACCCTCTCAGTTAGTCTGTCCATGTATGCACAAGCACCAGAAATGATACATGTCCCCTAACTACCCGCTCAGTAGTCTGTCCATGTATGCACAAGCACCAGAAATTAAACATTTCATCTAACAGCCCTCTCAGTAGTCTGTCTATGTATACACAAACACCAAAAATGAAACATTTCCCCTAACAATCCTCTCAGTAGTCTATCCATGTATACACAAGCACCAAAAATGAACATTTCCCCTAACAATCCTCTCCGTAGTCTATCCATGTATACACAAGCACCAAAAATGAACATTTCCCCTAACAATCCTCTCAGTAGTCTGTCCATGTTTGCACAAGCACCAAAAATGAAACATTTCCCCTAACAACCCTCTCAGTAGTCTGTCCATGTATACACAAGCACCAAAAATGAAACATGCCCCCTAACAATCCTCTCAGTAGTCTGTTCATGTAAACACAACCACCAAAAATGAAACATTTCCCCGAACAATCATCTCAGTAGTCTGTCCATGTATACACAACAATCAAAAATGAAACATTTCCCCCAACAATCCTCTCAGTAGTCTGTCCATGTATACACAAGCGCCAGAAATGAAATATTTCCCCTAACAACCCTCTCAATAGTCTGTCCATGCATGCACAAGCACCAAAAGCACCAAAAATGAAAAATTTCCCCTAACAATCCTCTCCGTAGTCTGTCCATGTTTGCACAAGCACCAAAAATGAAACATTTCCCCTAACAACCCTCTCAGTAGTCTGTCCATGTATACACCAGCACCAGAAATGAAACATTTCATCTAACAAACCTCTCAGTTGTCTGTCCAACCAATGTAAAGACAAGCACCAAAAATGAACATTTCCCCTAACAATGCTCTCAGTAGTCTGTCCATGTATACACAAGCACCAGAAATGAAACATTTCCCCTAACAACCCTCTCAGTATTCAGTCCATGTATGCACAAACACCAAAAATGAAACATTTCCCCTAACAACCCTCTCAGTAGTTTGTCCATGTATGCACAAATACCAGAAATGAAAATCTCCCCTAACAATCCTCTCAGTAGTCTGTCCATGTATGCACAAACACCAAAATTGAAACATTTCCCCTAACAAGCCTCTCAGTAGTCTGTCCATGAATGCACAAGCACCAGAAATGAAACATTACCCCTAATAATCCTTTCAGTAGTCTGTCCATGTATGCACAAACATCAGCAATGAAACATTTACCCTAATAATCCTCTCAGTAGTCTATCCATGGATGCAAAAGCACCAGAAATGAAACATTTCCCCTAACAACCCTCTCAGTAGTATGTCCATGTATGCACAAGCACCAGAAATGAAACATTATCCCTAAAAATCCTCTCAGTAGTCTGTCCATGTATGCACAAGCAACAAAAATGAAACATTTCCTCTAAAAATCCTCTCAGTAGTCTGGCCATGTTTGCAGAAGCACCAAAAATGAAACATTTCCCCTAACAATCCTATCAGTAGTCTATCCATGAATGCACAACCATAAAAAATGAAACATTTCCACTATCAACCCTCAGTAGTCTGTCCGTGTATGCACAAACACCAAAAAATAAATATTTCCCCTAACAACCCTCTCAGCAGTCTGTCCATGTTTGCACAAGTAACAAATATGAAACATTTCCCTAACAATCCTATCAGTCGTCTGTCCATGTATGCACAAACACCAAAAATTAAACATTTCCCCCAACAATCCTCTCAGTACTCTCTTCATGTATACACAAGCACCAAAAATTCCCGAAACAACCCGCTCATTAGTCTGTCCATGTATACACAAGCACCAAAAATGAAATATGTCCCCTAACAATCCTCTCAGTAGTCTGTCCAAGTAAACACAAGCACCAAAAATGAAACATTTCCTCTAACAATCCTCTCAGTAGCCTTTCCAACCAATGTAAACACAAGCACCAAAAATGAACATTTCCACAAACAATCCTCTGAGTAGTCTGTGAATGTATACACAAGCACCAAAAATGAAACATTTCCCCTAGCAATCCTCTCAGTAGTCTGTCCATGTATGCACAAACACCAAAAATAAAATATTTCTTCTAACAATCCTCTCAGTAGTCTATGTATACACGAACACCAAAGAAAACATTTTCCCTAACAATCCTCTCAGTAATCTGTCCATGTATACACAAATACCAAAAATGAAACATTTCCCTTTACAATCCTCTCAGTAGCCTGTCCATGTATGCACAAGCACCAGAAATGCAACATTTTCCCTAACAACCCTCTCAGTAGTCTGTCCATGTATACACAATCACCAAAAATTAAACATTTCCCCTAACAACCCTCTCAGTAGTGTGTCCATGTATGCACAAACACCAAAAGTGAAACATTTCTCCTAACAATCCTCTCAGTAGCCTGTCCATAAATGCACAAACACCAAAAATGAACTTTTCCCCTAACAACCCTCTCAGTAGTCTGTCCATGTATGCACAAACTTCAAAAATGAAACATTTCCAATAAAAACCCTCTCAGTGGTCTATCCATGTATGCACAAGCACCAGAAATGAAACATTTACCCTAACAATCCCCTAAGTAGTCTGTCCATGTATGCACAAACGTCTGTCCATAAATGCACAGCCACCAAAAATGAAACATTTCCCCTAACATTCCTCTCAGCAGTCTGTCCATGTATGCACAAAAAAACAAAAGTGAAACATTTCCCCTAACAATCCTCTCAGTAGTCTGTACATAAATGCAAAAACACCAAAAATTAACATTTCCCCTAACAACCCTCTCAGTGGTATGTCCATGTATGCACAAGCACCAAAAATGAAACACTTCCACTAGCAATCTTCTTAGTAGTCTGTCCATGTTTACACAAGCACCAAAAATGAAACATTTCCCCTAACAATCCTCTCAGTAGTTTATCCATGGATGCCCAAGCACCAGAAATGAAACATTTCCCCTAACAACCCTCTCAGTAGTATGTCTATGTATGCACAAGCACCAAAAACAAAACATTACCCCTAACAATCTTCTCAGTAGTCTGTCCATGTATACACAAGCACCAAAAATAAAACATCTCCCCTAACAATCTTCTCAGTAGTCTGTCCATGTATACACAAGCACCAAAAATAAAACATCTCCCCTAACAATCCTCTTAGTAGTCTGTCCATGTTTACACAAGCACCAAAAATGAAACATTTCCCCTAACAATCCTCTCAGTAGTCTATCCATGGATGCCCAAGCACCAGAAATGAAACATTTCCCCTAACAACCCTCTCAGTAGTATGTCTATGTATGCACAAGCACCAAAAACAAAACATTACCCCTAACAATCTTCTCAGTAGTCTGTCCATGTATACACAAGCACCAAAAATAAAACATCTCCCCTAACAATCTTCTCAGTAGTCTGTCCATGTATGCACAAGCACCAGAAATGAAACATTTCCCCTAACAAGCCTCCAGTAGTCTGTCCATGTATAAAAAAGCACCAGAAATAAAACATTTCCCCTAACAACCTTCTCAGTAGTCTGTCCATGTATACACAAGCACCAAAATGAAATATTCCCCTAACACCCATCTCAGTAGTCTGTCCATGTATGCACAGCCACCAAAAATGAAACATTTACCCTAACAATCCCCCCAGTAGTCTGTTCATGTTTGCACAAGCACTAGAAATGAAACATTTCCCCTAACAATCCCCTAAGTAGTCTGTCCATGTATGCACAAGTACGAGAAATCAAACATTTCCCCTAACAACCCTCTCAGTAGTGTGTCCATGTATGCACAAACACCAAAAGTGAAACATTTCTCCTAACAATCCTCTCAGTAGCCTGTCCATAAATTCACAAACACCAAAAATGAACATTTCCCTTAACAACCCTTTCAGTAGTCTGTCCAGGTATGCACAAACTTCAAAAATAAAACAGTTCCAATAAAAACCCTCTCAGTGGTCTGTCCTTGTATGCATAAGCACCAGAAATGAAACATTTCCCCGAAAAACCCTGTCAGTAGTCTGTCCATGTTTGCAGAAGCACCAAAAAATGAAACATTTTCCCTAACAATCCTATCACTAGTCTATCCATGTATGCACAACCATCAGAAATGAAACATTTCCCCTAACAACCCTCTCAGTAGTCTGTCCATGTATGCACAAACACCAAAAATGAAATATTTCCCCTAACAACCCTCTCAGTAGTCTGTCCATGTATACACAAGCACCAAAAATGAAATATTCCCCTAACACCCATCTCAGTAGTCTGTCCATGTATGCACATGTACGAGAAATGAAACATTTCCCCTAACATTCCTCTCAGTAGTCTGTCCATGTATGCACAAACATCTGTCCATAAATGCACAAACACCAAAAATGAACATTTCCCGTAACAATCCTCTCAGTAGTCTGTCCATGTATGCACAAACTTCAAAAATGAAACATTTCCACTTACAACCATCTCAGTAGTCTGTCTATGTATACACAAGCACCAAAAATGAAATATTTCCCCTAACAACCCTCTCAGTAGTCTGTCCATGTATGCACAACCACCAGAAATGAAACATTTCCCCTATCAACCCTCACAGTCTGTCCATGCATGCACCAGCACCAAAAATGAAACACTTCCCCTAACAATCCTCTCAGTAGTCTGTCCATGTTTACACAAGCACCAAAAATGTAACATTTAACCTAACAATCCTCTAAGTAGTCTGTCCATGTATGCACAAACACCAGCAATGAAAGATTTCCCCCAAAAACCCTCTCAGTAGTCTATCCATGGATGCACAAGCACCAGAAATGAAACATTTCCCCCAACAACCCTCTCAGTAGTATGTCTATGTATGCACAAGCACCAAAAACAAAACATTATCTTCTCAGTAGTCTGTCCATGTATGCTAAAGCACCAGAAATGAAACATTTCCTTTACTAAAAACCCTGTCAGTAGTCTATCCATGTATGCACAACCATCAGAAATGAAACATTTCCCCTATCAACCCTCAGTAGTCTGTCCATGTATGCACAAACACCAAAAATGAAATATTTCCACTAACAATCCTCTCAGTAGTCTGTCCATGTAGAAAAAAGCACCAGAAATGAAACATTTCCGCTAACAACCCTCTCAGTAGTCTGTCCATGTTTGCACAAGCAACAAATACATTTCCCCTAACAATTCTCTCAGTAGTCTGTCCATGTATACACAAGCACCAGAAATGAAACATTTCCCTGAACAATCCTCTCAGTAGTCTGTCCAGGTATGCACAAGCACCAAAAATGAACATTTCCCCCAACAATCCTCTCAGTAGTCTGTCCATGTATACACAAGCACCAAAAATGAAACATTTCCCGAAACAACCCTCTCATTAATCTGTCCATGTATACGCAAGCATCAAAAATGAAACATGTCCCCTAACAATCCTCTCAGTAGTCTGTCCATTTTTACACAAGCACCAAAAATGAAACATTTCCCCTAACAATCCTCTCAGTAGTCTGTCAATGTAAACACAAGCACCAGAAATGAACAGTTCCCTTAACAAACCTCTCAGTAGTCTCTCCATGTATACACAAGCACCAAAAATGAACATTTCCCCCAGCAATCCTCTCAGTAGTCTGTCCATGTATACACAAGCACCAAAAATGAAACATGTCCCCTAACAATCCTCTCAGTAGTCTGTCCATGTAAACACAAGCACCAAAAATAAAACATTTCCCCAAACAATCCTCTCAGTAGTCTGTCCATGTATACACAAGCAACAGAAATGAAACCTTTCCCCTAACAATCCTCTCAGTAGTCTGTCCATGTATGCACAAACACCAAAAATAACACAATTCTTCTAACAATCCTCTCATTAGTCTGTCTATGTATACACGAACACCAAATAAAATATTTCCCCTAACATTCCTCTCAGTAATCTGTCCATGTATACACAAATACCAAAAATGAAACATTTCCCCATACAATCCTCTCAGTAGCCTGTCCATGTATGCACAAGCACCAGAAATGCAACATTTCTGCTAACAATCGTCTCAGTAGTCTGTCCATTTATGCACAACCATCAAAAATGAAACATTTCCACTAACATCCCTCTCAGTAGTCTACCAATGAATGCACAAACACCAAAAATGAAATATTTCCACTAACAATCCTCTCAGTAGTCTCTCCATGTATACACAAGCAGCAGAAATTAAACATTTCCCCTAACAACCCTCTCAGTAGTGTGTCCATGTATACACAAACACCAAAAGTGAAACATTTCCCCTAAAAACCCTCTCAGTAGTGTGTCCATGTATGCACAAACACCAAAATTGAAACATTTCCCCTAACAAGCCTCTCAGTAGTCTGTCCATGAATGCACAAGCACCAGAAATGAAACATTACCCCTAATAATCCTTTCAGTAGTCTGTCCATGTATGCACAAACATCAGCAATGAAACATTTACCCTAATAATCCTCTCAGTAGTCTATCCATGGATGCAAAAGCACTAGAAATGAAACATTTCCCCTAACAACCCTCTCAGTAGTATGTCCATGTATGCACAAGCACCAGAAATGAAACATTATCCCTAAAAATCCTCTCAGTAGTCTGTCCATGTATACACAAGCAACAAAAATGAAACATGTCCCCTAATAATCTTCTCAGTAGTCTGTCCATGTATGCACAAGCACCACAAATGAAACATTTCCCCTAACAATCCTATCAGTAGTCTATCCATAAATGCACAACCATAAAAAAATGAAACATTTCCACTATCAACCCTCAGTAGTCTGTCCGTGTATGCAAAAACACCAAAAAATAAATATTTCCCCTAACAACCCTCTCAGCAGTCTGTCCATGTTTGCACAAGCAACAAATATGAAACATTTCCCTAACAATCCTATCAGTAGTCTGTCCATGTATGCACAAACACCAAAAATTAAACATTTCCCCCAACAATCCTCTCAGTACTCTCTCCATGTATACACAAGCACCATAAATTCCCGAAACAACCCACTCATTAGTCTGTCCATGTATACACAAGCATCAAAAATGAAATATGTCCCCTAACAATCCTCTCAGTAGTCTGTCCAAGTAAACACAAGCACCAAAATGAAACATTTCCTCTAACAACCCTCTCAGTAGCCTTTCCAACCAATGTAAACACAAGCAGCAAAAATGAACATTTCCACAAACAATCCTCTGAGTAGTCTGTGAATGTATACACAAGCACCAAAAATGAAACATTTCCCCTAGCAATCCTCTCAGTAGTCTGTCCATGTATGCACAAACACCAAAAATAAAATATTTCTTCTAACAATCCTCTCAGTAGTCTATGTATACACGAACACCAAAGAAAACATTTTCCCTAACAATCCTCTCAGTAATCTGTCCATGTATACACAAATACCAAAAATGAAACATTTCCCTTTACAATCCTCTCAGTAGTCTGTCCATGTATACACAAGCACCAGAAATGAAACATTTCCCCTAACAACCCTCTCAGTAGTCTGTACATGTATACACAATCACCAAAAATTAAACATTTCCCCTAACAACCCTCTCAGTAGTGTGTCCATGTATGCACAAACACCAAAAGTGAAACATTTCTCCTAACAATCCTCTCAGTAGCCTGTCCATAAATGCACAAACACCAAAAACGAACTTTTCCCCTAACAACCCTCTCAGTAGTCTGTCCATGTATGCACAAACTTCAAAAATGAAACATTTCCAATAAAAACCCTCTCAGTGGTCTGTCCATGTATGCACAAGCACCAGAAATGAAACATTTACCCTAACAATCCCCTAAGTAGTCTGTCCATGTATGCACAAACGTCTGTCCATAAATGCACAGCCACCAAAAATGAAACATTTCCCCTAACATTCCTCTCAGTAGTCTGTCCATGTATGCACAAAAACCAAGTGTGAAACATTTCCCCTAACAATCCTCTCAGTAGTCTGTCCATAAATGCAAAAACACCAAAAATTAACATTTCCCCTAACAACCCTCTCAGTGGTATGTCCATGTATGCACAAGCACCAGAAATGAAACATTTCCACTAACAATCCTCTCAGTAGTCTGTCCATGTATGCACAAGCACCAAAAGTGAAACATTTCCCCTAGCAATCCTCTCAGTAGTCTATCCATGGATGCCCAAGCACCAGAAATGAAACATTTCCCCTAACAACCCTCTCAGTAGTATGTCTATGTATGCACAAGCACCAAAAACAAAACATTACCCCTAACAATCTTCTCAGTAGTCTGTCCATGTATACACAAGCACCAAAAATAAAACATCTCCCCTAACAATCTTCTCAGTAGTCTGTCCATGTATACACAAGCACCAAAAATAAAACATCTCCCCTAACAATCCTCTTAGTAGTCTGTCCATGTTTACACAAGCACCAAAAATGAAACATTTCCCCTAACAATCCTCTCAGTAGTCTATCCATGGATGCCCAAGCACCAGAAATGAAACATTTCCCCTAACAACCCTCTCAGTAGTATGTCTATGTATGCACAAGCACCAAAAACAAAACATTACCCCTAACAATCTTCTCAGTAGTCTGTCCATGTATACACAAGCACCAAAAATAAAACATGTCCCCTAACAATCTTCTCAGTAGTCTGTCCATGTATGCACAAGCACCAGAAATGAAACATTTCCCCTAACAAGCCTCCAGTAGTCTGTCCATGTATAAAAAAGCACCAGAAATGAAACATTTCCCCTAACAACCCTCAGTAGTCTGTCCATGTATACACAAGCACCAAAAATGAAATATTCCCCTAACACCCATCTCAGTAGTCTGTCCATGTATGCACAACCACCAAAAATGAAACATTTACCCTAACAATCCCCCCAGTAGTCTGTTCATGTTTGCACAAGCACTAGAAATGAAACATTTCCCCTAACAATCCCCTAAGTAGTCTGTCCATGTATGCACAAGTACGAGAAATCAAACATTTCCCCTAACAACCCTCTCAGTAGTGTGTCCATGTATGCACAAACACCAAAAGTGAAACATTTCTCCTAACAATCCTCTCAGTAGCCTGTCCATAAATGCACAAACACCAAAAATGAACATTTCCCTTAACAACCCTCTCAGTAGTCTGTCCAGGTATGCACAAACTTCAAAAATGAAACAGTTCCAATAAAAAACCTCTCAGTGGTCTGTCCTTGTATGCACAAGCACCAGAAATGAAACATTTCCCCGAAAAACCCTGTCAGTAGTCTGTCCATGTTTGCAGAAGCACCAAAAAATGAAACATTTCCCCTAACAATCCTATCACTAGTCTATCCATGTATGCACAACCATCAGAAATGAAACATTTCCCCTATCAACCCTCAGTAGTCTGTCCATGTATGCACAAACACCAAAAATGAAATATTTCCCCTAACAACCCTCTCAGTAGTCTGTCCATGTATACACAAGCACCAAAAATGAAATGTTCCCCTAACACCCATCTCAGTAGTCTGTCCATGTATGCACATGTACGAGAAATGAAACATTTCCCCTAACATTCCTCTCAGTAGTCTGTCCATGTATGCACAAAAACCAAAAGTGAAACATTTCCTCTAACAATCCTCTCAGTAGTCTGTCCATGTATGCACAAACATCTGTCCATAAATGCACAAACACCAAAAATGAACATTTCCCGTAACAATCCTCTCAGTAGTCTGTCCATGTATGCACGAACTTCAAAAACAAAACATTTCTACTTACAACCCTCTCAGTAGTCTGTCTATGTATACACAAGCACCAAAAATGAAATATTCCCCTAACAACCCTCTCAGTAGTCTGTCCATGTATGCACAACCACCAGAAATGAAACATTTCCCCTATCAACCCTCACAGTCTGTGCATGCATGCACCAGCACCAAAAATGAAACACTTCCCCTAACAATCCTCTCAGTAGTCTGTCCATGTTTACACAAGCACCAAAAATGTAACATTTAACCTAACAATCCTCTAAGTAGTCTGTCCATGTATGCACAAACACCAGCAATGAAAGATTTCCCCCAAAAACCCTCTCAGTAGTCTATCCATGGATGCACAAGCACCAGAAATGAAACATTTCCCCCAACAACCCTCTCAGTAGTATGTCTATGTATGCACAAGCACCAAAAACAAAACATTATCTTCTCAGTAGTCTGTCCATGTATGCTAAAGCACCAGAAATGAAACATTTCCTTTACTAAAAACCCTGTCAGTAGTCTATCCATGTATGCACAACCATCAGAAATGAAACATTTCCCCTATCAACCCTCAGTAGTCTGTCCATGTATGCACAAACACCAAAAATGAAATATTTCCACTAACAATCCTCTCAGTAGTCTGTCCATGTAGAAAAAAGCACCAGAAATGAAACATTTCCGCTAACAACCCTCACAGTAGTCTGTCCATGTTTGCACAAGCAACAAATACATTTCCCCTAACAATTCTCTCAGTAGTCTGTCCATGTATACACAAGCACCAGAAATGAAACATTTCCCTGAACAATCCTCTCAGTAGTCTGCCCAGGTATGCACAAGCACCAGTAATGAACATTTCCCTTAACAACCCTCTCAGTAGTCTCTCAATGTATACACAAGCACCAAAAATGAAACATTTCCTGAAACAACCCTCTCATTAATCTGTCCATGTATACTAAGCATCAAAAATGAAACATGTCCCTAACAATCCTCTCAGTAGTCTGTCCATTTTACACAAGCACCAAAAATGAAACATTTCCCCTAACAATCCTCTCAGTAGTCTGTCAATGTAAACACAAGCACCAGAAATGAACATTTCCCTTAACAAACCTCTCAGTAGTCTCTCCATGTATACACAAGCACCAAAAATGAACATTTCCCCCAGCAATCCTCTCAGTAGTCTGTCCATGTATACACAAGCACCAAAAATGAAACATGTCCCCTAACAATCCTCTCAGTAGTCTGTCCATGTAAACACAAGCACCAAAAATAAAACATTTCCCCAAACAATCCTCTCAGTAGTCTGTCCATGTATACACAAGCAACAGAAATGAAACCTTTCCCCTAACAATCCTCTCAGTAGTCTGTCCATGTATGCACAAACACCAAAAATAACACAATTCTTCTAACAATCCTCTCATTAGTCTGTCTATGTATACACGAACACCAAATAAAATATTTCCCCTAACATTCCTCTCAGTAATCTGTCCATGTATACACAAATACCAAAAATGAAACATTTCCCCATACAATCCTCTCAGTAGCCTGTCCATGTATGCACAAGCACCAGAAATGCAACATTTCTGCTAACAATCGTCTCAGTAGTCTGTCCATTTATGCACAACCATCAAAAATGAAACATTTCCACTAACATCCCTCTCAGTAGTCTACCAATGAATGCACAAACACCAAAAATGAAATATTTCCACTAACAATCCTCTCAGTAGTCTCTCCATGTATACACAAGCAGCAGAAATTAAACATTTCCCCTAACAACCCTCTCAGTAGTGTGTCCATGTATACACAAACACCAAAAGTGTAACATTTCCCCTAAAAACCCTCTCAGTAGTGTGTCCATGTATGCACAAACACCAAAAGTGAAACATTTCTCCTAACAATCCTCTCAGTAGTCTGTCCATAAATGCACAAACAGCAAAAATGAACATTTCCCCTAACAACACTCTCAGTAGTCTGTCCATGTATGCACAAACTTCAAAAATGAAACATTTCCAATAAAAACCCTCTCTGTGGTCTGTCCGTGTATGCACAAGCACCAAAAATGAAACAATTCCCCTAACAATCCTCTCAGTAGTCTGCCCATGTATACACAAGCACAAAAAATGAACATTTCCCCTAACAATCATCTCAGTAGTCTGTCCATATATGCACAAGCACCAGAAATGAAACATTTCCCCTAACAATCATCTCAGTAGTCTGTCCATGCTTACACCATCACCAAAAATGAACATTTCCCCTAACAATCCTATCAATAGTCTGTCCATGTATGCACAAGCACCAAAAATGAAACATTTCCCCTAACAATCCTCTCAGTAGTCTGTTCATGTTTGCACAAGCACCAGAACTTTCCCCAAACAATCCTCTAAGTAGTCTGGCCATGTATGCACAAGCACCAAGAATGAAACATTTCCCCTAACAATCCTCTCAGTAGTCTGTTCATGTTTGCACAAGCACCAGAACTTTCCCCAAACAATCCTCTAAGTAGTCTGGCCATGTATGCACAAGCACCAAGAATGAAACATTTCCCCTAACAATCCTCTCAGTAGTCTGTTCATGTTTGCACAAGCACCAGAACTTTCCCCAAACAATCCTCTAAGTAGTCTGGCCATGTATGCACAAGCACCAAGAATGAAACATTTCCCCTAACAATCCTCTCAGTAGTCTGTTCATGTTTGCACAAGCACCAGAACTTTCCCCAAACAATCCTCTAAGTAGTCTGGCCATGTATGCACAAGCACCAAGAATGAAACATTTCCCTAACAATCCTCTCAGTAGTCTGTTCATGTTTGCACAAGCACCAGAACTTTCCCCAAACAATCCTCTAAGTAGTCTGGCCATGTATGCACAAGCACCAAGAATGAAACATTTCCCCTAACAATCCTCTCAGTAGTCTGTTCATGTTTGCACAAGCACCAGAACTTTCCCCAAACAATCCTCTAAGTAGTCTGGCCATGTATGCACAAGCACCAAGAATGAAACATTTCCCCTAACAATCCTCTCAGTAGTCTGTCCATGTATGCACAAACACCAGCAATGAAACATTTCCCCTAACAATCCTCTAAGTAGTCTGTCCATGTATGCACAAGAACCAGAAATGAAACATTTCCCCTACCAATCGTCTCAGTAGTCTGTCCATGTATACACAAACACCAAAAATGAACATTTCCCCTAACAACCCTCTCAGTAGTCTGTCCATGTATACACAAGCACCAAAAATGAAATATTTCCTCCAACAATCCTCTCAGTATCCTTTCCAACCAATGTAAAGACAAGCACCAAAAATGAACATTTCCCCAAACAATCCTCTGAGTAGTCTGTCCATGTATACACAAGCACCAAAAATGAAACATTTCCCCCAACAATCCTCTCAGTAGCCTGTCCATGTATGCACAAGCACCAGAAATGAAACCTTTCCCCTAACAATCCTCTCAGTAGTCTGTCCATGTATGCACAAACACCAAAAATAAAACATTTCTTCTAACAATCCTCTCAGTAGTCTGTCTATGTATACACGAACACCAAAGAAAACATTTCCCTAACAATCCTCTCAGTAATCTGTCCATGTATACACAAACACCAAAAATGAAACATTTCCCCTTACAATCCTCTCAGTAGCCTGTCCATGTATGCAAAAGCACCAGAAATGCAACATTTCCCCTAACAATCCTCTCAGTAGTCTGTCCATGTTTGCAGAACCAGAAATGAAACATTTCCCCTAACAATCATCTCAGTAGTCTGTCCATGTATGCACAACCATCAAAAATGAAACATTTCAGCTAACATCCCTCTCAGTAGTCTGTCCATGTATACACAATCGCCAAAAATTAAACATTTCCCCTAACAACCCTCTCAACACCAAAAATTAACATTTCCCCTAAAAATCCTCTCAGTAGTCTGTCCATGTATGCACAAACTTCAAAAATGAAACATTTCCAATAAAAACCCTCTCAGTGGTCTGTCCATGAACGCACAAGCACCAAAAATGAAATATTCCCCTAACACCCCTCTCAGTAATCTGTCCATGTATGCACAACCACCAAAAATGATTCATTTACCCTAACAGCCCTCTCAGTAGTCTGTACATGTATACACAAACACCAAAAATGAAACATGTCCCCTAACAATCCTCGCATTAGTCTGTCCATGTATGCAAAAACACCAAAAATGAAACATTTCCCCTAACAATCCTCTCAGTAGTCTGTCCATGTATGCACACACACCAAAAGTGAAACATTTCCCCTAACAACGCTCTCAGTAGTCTGTCCATGTATACACAAACACCAGAAATGAAACATTTCCCCTAACAATCCTCTCAATAGTCTGTCCATGCTTACACAATCACCAAAAATGAAACATTTCCCCTAACAACCCTGTCAGTAGTCTGTCCATGTATGCAGAAGCACCAGAAATGAAACATTTCCCCTAACAACCCTCTCAGTAGTCTGTCCATGTATACACAACCACCAAAAATGAAATATTCCCCTAATAACCCTCTCAGTAGTCTGTCCATGTATGCAAAACATCTCCCCTAACAATCCTCTCAGTAGTCTGTTCATGTTTGCACAAGCACCAGAAATGAAACATTTCCCCTAACAACCCTGTCAGTAGTCTGTCAATGTATGCACAAGCACCAGAAATGAAACATGTCCCTAACGATCCTCTCAGTAGCCTTTCCAACCAATGTAAACACAAACACCAAAAAATGGCATTTCCCCTAACAATCCTCTCGGTAGTCTGTCCATGTTTGCACAAGCACCAAAAATGAAACATTTACCCTAACAATCCTCTCAGTAGCCTGTCCATGTATGCACAAGCACCAGAAATGAAACCTTTCCCCTAACAATCCTTTCAGTAGTCTGTCCATGTATACACAAGCACTAGAAATTCCCGTAACAACCCTCTCAGTAGTCTGCACATGTATACACAAACACCAAAAATGAAACATTTCCCCTAACAATCCTCTCAGTAGTCTGTCCATGGATGCACAAACACACAAACAAAAAACATTTCTGCTAACAACCCTCTCAGTAGTCTCCATGTATACACAAGCACCAAAAATGAAAGATTTCCCCTAACAACCCTCTTAGTAGTCTGTCCATGTATACACAAACACCATAAATGAAACATGACCCCTAACAATCCTCTCAGTATTCAGTCCTTGTATACACAATCACCAAAAATGAAACATTTCCCCTAACAATCCCCTCAGTAGTCTGTCCATGTATGCACAAACACCAAAAATGAAACATGTCCCCTAACAACCCTCTCAGTAGTCTGTCCATGCATACACAAGCACCAAAAATGAAACTTTTCCCCTAACAATCGTCTCAGTAGTATGCTGAAACACCAAAAATTAAACATTTCCCCTAACAATCGTCTCAGTAGCCTTTCCAACCAATGTAAACACAAGCACCAAAAATGAACATTTCCCCTAAGAATTCTCTCAGTAGTCTGTCCATGTATACACAAGCACCAAAAGTGAAACCTTTCCCCTAACAATCCTCTCAGTGGTCTGTCCATGGATGCACAAACACCAAAAAAACCCACATCCGCTAACAACCCTCTCAGTAGTCTGCCAATGTATGCACAAACACAAAAAATGAAACATTTCCCCAACAACCCTCTCACTGGTCTGTCCATGTATGCACAAGCACCAAAAATGAAACATTTCCCCTAACAATCCTCTCAGTAGTCTGTCCATGTATGCACAACTTCAAAAATGAAACATTTCCCCCAACAACCCTCAAAGTAGTCTATCCATGTATACACAAACACCATTAATGAAACATGTCCCCTAACAATCCTCTCAGTATTCAGTCCATGTATACACAATCACCAAAAATGAAACATTTCCCTTAACAATCCTCTCAGTAGACTGTCCATGTATGCACAACCACCAACAATGGAACATTTCCCCTAACAACCCTCTCAGTAGTCTGTCCATGTATACATAAGCACCAGAAATGAAACATTCCCCCTAACAACCCTGTCAGTAGTCTGTCAATGTATGCACAAGCAACAGAAATGAAACATTTCCCCTAACAATCCTCTCAGTAGTCTGTCCATGTATACACAAACACCAAAAATGAACATTTCCCCTAACAACCCTCTCAGTAGTCTGCCAATGTATGCACAAACACAAAAAATATTTCCCCAACAACCCTCTCAGTAGTCTGTCCATGTATGCACAAACTTCAAAAATGAAACATTTCCCCCAACAACCCTGTCAGTGGTCTATCCATGTATACACAAACACCATAAATAAAACATGTCCCCTAACAATCCTCTCAGTATTCAGTCCATGTATACACAATCACCAAAAATGAAACCCCTAACAATCTTCTCAGTAGTCTGTCCATGTATGCACATCCACCAACAATGGAACATTTCCCCTAACAACCCTCTCAGTAGTCTGTCCATGTATACACAACCACCAAAAATGAAACATTTCCACTATCAGTCCTCTCAGTAGTCTGTTCATATATGCACAAACACCAAAAATGAAACATTTCCCCTAACAACCCTCTCAGTAGTCTGTCCATGTATGCACATCCACCAACAATGGAACATTTCCCCTAACAACCCTCTCAGTAGTCTGTCCATGTATACACAAACACCAGAAATGAAACATTTCCTCTAACAATCCTCTCAGTAGTCTGTCCATGTATACACAAACACCAAAAATGAACATTTCCCCTAACAATCCTCTCAGTAGTCTGTCCATGTATGCACAAGCACCAAAAATGAAACATTTCCCCTAACAACCCTCTCAGTAGTCTGTCCATGTATACACAAGCACCAGAAATGAAACATTTCCACTAACAATCCTCTCAGTAGCCTTTCCAACCAATGTAAACACAAGCACCAAAAACTGACATTTCCCCTAACAATCCTCTCAGCACTCTGTCCATGTTTACTCAACACCAAAAATGAAACATTTCCCCTAACAATCCTCTCAGTAGCCTGTCCATGTATGCACAAGCACCAGAAATGAAACCTTTCCCCTAACAATCCTCTCAGTAGTCTGTCCATGTATACACAAGCACTAGAAATGAAACAGTTCCCATAACAACCCTTTCAGTACTCTCTACATGTATGCACAAGCACCAAAAATGAAACATTTCCCCTAACAACCCTCTCAGTAGTCTGTCCATGTATACACAAGCACCAAAAATGAAACATTTCCCCTAACAACCCTCTCAGTAGTCTGTCCATGTATGCACAAGCACCAAAAATGAAACATTTCCCCTAACAACCTTCTTAGTAGTCTGTCCACGTATACACAAGCAGCAGAAATGAAACATTTCCCCGAACAATCCTTTCAGTAGTCTGTTCATGTTTGCACAAGCAACAAAAATGAAACATTACCCGTAATAATCCTCTCAGTAGTCTGTCCATGTATGCACAAACACCACCAATGAAACATTTACCCTAACAATCCTCTCAGTAGTCTGTCCATGTATGCACAACCACCAAAAATGAAACATTTCCCCTAACAACCCTCTCAGTAGTCTGTCCATGTATGCACAACCACCAAAAATGAAACATTTCCCCTAACAACCCTCTCAGTAGTCTGTCCATGTATACACAACCACCAAAAATGAAACATTTCCACTATCAGTCCTCTCAGTAGTCTGTTCATGTATGCACAAACACCAAAAATGAAACATTTCCCCTAACAACCCTCTCAGTAGTCTGTCCTTGCATACACAAGCACCAAAAATGAAACATTTCCCCTAACAATCGTCTCAGTAGTATGCTGAAACACCAAAAATGAAACATTTCCCCTAACAGCCCTCTCAGTAGTCTGTCCATGTATACACAAACACCAAAAATGAAACATTTCCTCTAACAATCCTCTCAGTAGCCTTTCCAACCAATGTAAACACAAGCACCAAAAATGAACATTTCCCCTAACAATCCTCTCAGTAGTCTGTCCATGTATACACAAGCACCAAAAATGAAACATTTCCCCTAACAATCCTCTCAGTAGCCTGTCCATGTATGCACAAGCACCAGAAATGAAACCTTTCCACTAACAATCCTCTCAGTAGTCTGTCCATGAAGCACAAACACCAAAAATAAAACATTTCTTCTAATAATCCTCTCAGTAGTCTCTCTATGTATACACGAACACCAAATAAAACATTTCCCTAACAACCCTCTCCGTAGTCTGTCCATGTATGCACAAACACCATAAATGAAATATGTCCCCTAACAATCCTCTCAGTATTCAGTCCATGTGTAATAATCACCAAAAATGAAACATTTCCCCTAACAATCCTCTCCGTAGTCTGTCCATGTATACACAAGCACCAAAAATGAAACATTTCCACTAACAACCCTCTCAGTAGTCTGTCCATGTATACACAAGCACCAGAAATTAAACATTTCCCCTAACATTTCTCTCAGTAGTCTGTCCATGTAGGCAGAAGCACCAAAAATGAAACATTTCCACTAACAACCCTCTCAGTAGTCTGTCCATGTATACACAACCAGCAAAAATGAAACATTTCCACTATTAATCCTCTCAGTAGTCTGTCCATGTATACATAAGCACCAGAAATGAAACATTTCCCCTCACAATCCTCTCAGTATTCTGTCATGTATATGCAAGCACCAAAAATGAAACAATTCCCCTCACAATCCTCTCAGTAGTATGCTGAAACACCAAAAATGAAAGATTTCCCCTAACAACCCTCTCAGTAGTCTGTCCATGTATACACAAGCACCAGAAATGAAATATATCCCCTAACAATCCTCACAGTAGTCTGTCCAACAAATGTAAACAAGAACCAAAAATGAAGCATGTCCCCTAACAATCCTTTCAGTAGTCTGTCCATGTATGCACAACCACCAAAAATAAAACATTTCCCCTAACAATCCTCTCAGTAGGCTGTGCATGTATACAGAAACACCAAAAATGAAAAATATCCCCCAACAACCCTCTCAGTAGACTGTCCATGTATACACAAGCACAAAAAATGAAACATTTCCTTTAACAATCCTCTCAGTTGTCTGTCCGTGTATACACAAGCACCAGAAATGAAACATTTCCCCTAACAATCCACTCAGTAGTCTGTCCATGCATACACAATCACCAAAAATGAAACATTTCCCCTAACAACCCTCTCAGTAGTCTGTCCAACCAATGTAAACACAAGCACCACAAATGAAACATTTCCCCAAACAATCCTCTCAGTAGTCTGTCCATGTATGCACAAGCACCAAAAATGAAACATTTCCCCTAACAATCCTCTCAGTAGTCTGTCCATGTATGCACAAACACCAAAAATGAAATATTTCCCCTAACAACCCTCTCAGTAGTCTGTCCATGTATGCACAAACACCAAATGACATCAAAATGAATTATTTCCCCAAAGGTTCCTTTAGTTACTTTTCCACCATGTATAACGCACAAGCAGAACAATGAAGCATTTTCCCCATGACTTTTCCAGTTACTCAGTATAAGTAAAATCAAAATTACACCAAGATGAATACTTCCCCCAAGGATCCCTTACTTACTTTATCTATGTAGAATACAAACAGCACAACAAGCACAAATTAGAAACAAAATGTACAATTATTCAGTTAAGTCACTCTCGATTGATTGGAGGAGAAGGAGATTTGGATTATTTATAAGGTCACAGAAAGAGCACAACAGCTGTAACTGGAATCTGGAAATTTTTACACCTGTGACCTGCCACTGAACCCTAACCAGACTGAAGTAAGTTATCAGGCTGAGGCGGGGGGAGGAAGACCAATGCACTTGCTTAGTGCAGTATGCCCAGTGCTCTGAATTTGAAGTTGAACCCCCCCCCCCCACAAGTGGAAGTTAGTTAGTTGAGGGAGCCAGTGCAGTTTAACCTAAATTAACCTTGACCGACACCCTGTAGTCCAAATACAGGAAGCAGCTTCCCTTTAGAAAATAGTATTTATACTTAAAGGAATTATAAATAATTTCTTAAAAAAGATGAATTTTAATATAAATCAAATAAACTAACTATAGCATATACACATTTTATATACTTCTTTTACCACACACTGCCCTGTTTCACAGATAACAACATGAGATGTCTAATCAGTCAGCATTTATATAGCACTTTTACTGATAGCCTTGTGTCATCTTGATCTGCCTCACTTCATTAATGTGTTGAGAGCTACTAATACTGAATGATAGTGTGCAATGCATGCCTAATAAAGTTCACAACCTGTCATAAGGAATGGATTACAGAGCTGCAGTTCAAATCAATATGAAGGAATGGACAGGTTGTAGCAAGCTGGACACTAAATCACTCTATTGAATAATAATTCCTGTGCCACTAGTGATGCTGAAAAAACTCAGTTGGGCATCAACAATCTGGTCTTTCATCCTTTGTAGTATCTTAGTTTCACAAGATGATTTGGTTGGTCACATAACTTAATAAAATGTGTTAGACAATTAAGGAGGCGTTTTTCATTACAGCATCAAAATTCAAAAATATGAGTCTCTAAGCAGTGCATGCAGAGCTTGAGTGGTGCAGGGAGGTAAAGTGTGGTGGAAGAAAGAAAAAAGTAAGCAAACGGTACAGACTTTGCAAGCGAAAGCTCAACGGCACATAGGGTCAATCCAAAAAAACAAAGTCAGAGTTTACAAATACCAGTAAGATTCTTCAAACAATTGAAAAGTTTTTCCTGTGGAACACCCTTTCTCAATGCATATCAAAGTATGGTGCACAGCTATTTCATCTGACTGGCTACATAAAGTCCCTGAAAAATTACACTGGTGGGGAAACTAATGATTGGATGAACAGAAATGAGAACATACTGTTCAGTTCAACTGATACCTTACTCACCAACACTCACCCAGTCGCATGCTTTTTTGTTCTTTATCTTTTTGTTTCCTTCCAAGCAACAGTCCTCCCCAGCAGGATTTATTTGCTGCTTACTCTAATCCTTGTGACCTCTGCAGAGCTTGGGCATTAGGGAAGGAATGGATGATGGGACTGGAACTGAATTATTTAAACTTGAACTTGACACACAATGGTTATGGTACACAAAGAAAAGGATGTCATTTTGTTTTCCTGCTCAGTTTAGCTAAGCTTTGCTGAAAGGTGGGGGAGGCCCCAGTCTGCTGTCAGCTCCCTGCAGCTGAATGGAGCATCTCAGAGATCGCACATCGCACTATAGTGGAGGGTGGAGATCAGGAAATTGACTCTTTCTTAATCTTTCTTTCCTCACTGTAGTGCGATCTCAGTCAGACTCAGAGAGTTTGTACATGGTTTGTGACTGGGTGGGTGCGGGTCCGTTTATATGTAAGGTGGAAAGTTGCTGGATCTGCAAAAGTGGGAGGGGCACCCCTCCCCCCTCGCTGTATGTATGCACCACTGTGGTACTCCTGTGTTCAGGATGATACTTCCAGAGCTGTTGTCTCCCACATGAACCTTTTAGGCCTTTCAGTAAGGAAGCTCAGAATCCAATTGCATAAATGAGAGTCTATGCCTAGTTGAAGTAGCTTCAGATTCTGAGGGATGACAGTGTTGAAGGCAGAACTGAAATCCATGAATAGCAGTCTTGCATAGCAGTTTTTGCCTTCTAAGTGGTTCAGTGTTTCACGGGCAGCTAGTGAGATGGCATCCCCTGTACTGCAGTTTGTCCTGTATGCGGATTGCAGTGTGCCCAGTGACACGGGTAAGTTTGAGGCTGTATGATCTTTGACCAGCCTCTCCAGGCACTTCATTACCATCGAGGTAGTCATTCAGAGTTGTTGGCGGTGGTTTCTTGGGTAGAGGAATGATAGTCATCGAGGTTAAACAACTGGTCAGTGGTCATTCAGAGCTGTTGGCTGTGGTTTCTTGGGTAGAGGAATGATAGTCATTGAAGTTAAACTACTGGTCAGTGGTCATTTAGAGTTGTTGGCTGTGGTTTCTTGGTTAGAGGAATGATGGTCATCTCCTTGAAGTATTTCAGAACACTGGCTAGATGGAGTAAAGTGTTGAAGATGTCAGTGAGTACTGGAGCCAGTTCCATCGCACATTCCTTTAGTAACCTGCCCATGATGTTGTCAGGGCCAGCTGCTTTTCTCGGGTTGACATGTTTTAGGATTCTGGTGACATCATTTGTATTGAAGCTCAGCACCACTGCATCCTTCTGTTCAGGGATTCTGCATGCTGTTGTTTTGTTGTCAGCATCAAACCTACTGAAAAATTTGTTCAGTTGGTTCAGAAACTTGATACTATCATCACATAAAGCTGATGTAGGCTTGTAGATGGTGATGGTGTGAATTCCTTTCCATAGTTGCCTGGTATCCTTCTGGTCCCTGAAGTGACTTTGGATTTTTCTGCCATAGGATCTTTTCACCTCTTTGATACCTTTGTTCAGTTTGGCTCTGGCCACACTTAAAGCTTCCATATCTTGGGATTTGAAAGCTGCATTTCTTATTTTCAAGAGCTTATACACCTCACTAGTTAGCCAAGGTTTTTGATTTGCCTGTATGGTGATGAGTTTGGTGTTTGTTACATCCTCTACACACTTAGAAATGTCAGCTGTGACCAACTTAGTGTATGTATCCAATTCAACATGGTTGTTTGTCACAGCCGCCTCTCTAAACACTGACCAGTCTGTACAGTCGAAGCAGTTTTGTACAGCTGAGATTGCTCTCAGGCCAGATCCTTATTTGTTTTCTAGTCGGTGTACTGGTTTTCAGTATGGATTTATAAGCTGGAACCAGCATGATGGCTAGGTGGTCAAAGCTCCCTAGATGTGGATAAGATTTTGCTTTATTGAGGGTTTTAATCACTAAATGTGTGTGTGTGTGTGAGTGGGGGGTGAAGAAAATAATTGACCCTTTTTTCTATCTTCACATTACTTATCTGGATGTGTATGAAATGTGTTGGAATTACAGAATGCCCCTGGCTTTACCTTATATTTTTGCTCTGTGCCTCGTAGGCTTTGTGTTTTTTTTTGCATGACAAATTGTTCATAGGTTCATAGGTTCATACTAGGCTATCTGCCCTGAGGCAAGTATAAGCCTAGCCCGATTCTGTATGGCTTATGCCACCCCTTGATTTGAGTATACTGTGCCCTTTAAGTTTAGTTTACTGTGCCTCTGTCTAATAGTGACAAGGGAGTAATCCCTGGGACAAATCTACGATCCCCCATCCACCTATCGAGATTCTTCTTGAAGAGATTCAGTGAGGTGCTCTTCCTCACATGAACTGGAATTCTATTCCAGAGCGAAGGGAGCCTCTGGGTTATGAACATGTCCCTCCAGCAAGTTCTATTTATTTCTGTGCTGAGGTTCAAGTCCCTTGAGCGTGTGGCTCTAAGGGATTTAGATTTACTGAGGTGGAGCATGTCCATTAATTCTGAATTTGACATAGCTTTGTATGTCAGGCATAGATCGCCTTGAAGTAGGCAGTATGCAACTGAGTATAGCTGGAGTTTTTTTAACCGAGCAGCATATGGCATCTGTTTGAGACCCTTGATCCTCTTGGTGAGATACTTTTGGGGTCTTTCTAATTGCTGCAGGTGTCGGGTAAGGTACATCCCAAAAGGGGCATTGTATTCTATGATGGCCCTGATGAAGGATGAATAAAGGGGCACGATTACCTCTCTTGATCTAGATGTGAAACACTTCGTGATGAGGTGGGCTATGTAGAAGGTCATTCTAACCACTTTGGCAATGTAGTTTTCAAAGGAGAGGTTGCTATCAACTTGGGACCCCAGGTCCCTAATAACTTTCTCTGTACTTAATGGGTTTCCACCTATGTGGTAATTTGTGGGAACATTGTTTTTGCCAAAGGGTATGACTATACATTTTTTGTCATTTAGCTTTAGACCATGGCGCTGGCACCAGTTATCTGTCTCTTTGAGACCTTTTGGAAGGATGTTTGTGTCAGCTGGAGAGTTGATTATGGCGCCCCGTTTGCAGTCGTCTGCGAACTTGGTGAGCCATAGTCCTCCCACGTTTGCCTGTACCTCAGAAAAGTATATACCGAACAAGAGTGGTCCTAGGACAGAACCCTGTGGGACGCCACTTGTGACTGGTTTCGAGTCTGACATGGCTCCAGCAACTCTCACTCTGTGGGTTCTGTCTTTGAGCCAGTTTGCGACCCATCTTGTGACATAGGGGTTTATATTTAAGCTGGATAGCTTATCTATGATGCCCGAGTGGGGTATTGTGTCAAATGCCTTTGCAAGGTCCAGATAGGCTGTGTGGACTACCTTCCCTTCATCTATGGCTTTGGTGACTGTTTCAAAGAAGTCAACCAGGTTCAAAAGGCAGGATCTGCCCTTGACAAAGCTGAACTGGGTAGGATCTAGTGTCTGTAAGTCCCCAGTGTCTTTGTTTATCAGCTCCATGATGATCCTCTCCATAGCCTTGCAGACTAAGCTAGTCAGGCTTATGGGGCGATAGTTTCCAGGGTCTGTAGAGGCTCCACCTTTGTGGAGTGGGACCACTGTTGCTGTACGCCATTCTGTGGGCACATATCCTGTAGTGAGGGAGAGATTGTATAGCTGTTTTATTTGAGGGATTAGTTTGTCTTGGAGTTCATGTAGGACGCAACCTGGGACGCCATCTGGTCCCATGGAAGCAGTGTTTTTTGCTTTGGAGAGGGCAGCCTTCACCTGAGCATCAGAGATGTTTGGGAGGCAGCCCTCTGCTGGGATAGATACTTGCTTTTTGGGGAGGGGTGGAGAAGTTTGCACTGAACCTGTCTGCCAGGATATTGGCGATGTCTGTGGGTTCAGTGTATTTTTTGTCGTTTAGAATCAACTCAGAACAAGTCTGGGAGTTGCATCCCAGGTTTCTAACATAACTGAAAAAAGCCTTATGATTGTCTTTGGTGTCCTGTGCAATTTTTCTCTCGAAGCTAGCCTTGGAGGATTTTATGAGGGATCGTACATTTTTGCTAGTACTGATCAGAGATGCCTTCCCTATTAGGGATTTTGCTCTATCATGCAGTAGCTTCCTCCTTCTGTTGTACAGTTTATTTATAGCAGGGGTCCACCAGACTGGACGCCTGCCTTTGGATGATTGGGTCTTGGTTTTGTTTGGGATAGCATGATCCATGCATTCCTGGAGATGTCCGTAGAATGCGTTTATATAGGATTCTGCAGTTTGGGCTGTAGTTTCCACTGGCCCTGGGGCCTTGAAGGATTCCACTTCAGTTTTGAGAAGTGAGAAGTTCACTTTTGAGAAGTTTTTCACTGTGGTTTTCTGGGCTGGGGGTGGGGTTGGGATGTGGACATCCAGTGAGATTAATTTATGGTCTGATCTTACCAATGAGGGATATACTTCTGGTGTGGGGCATAGAGTCCCCATGTTGGTAATGATCAGGTCTAGTATGTTGTTCCCTCTTGTGGGAGTTGTGACTAGTTGTTCCATAGCATTTGAGTTTATAATTTCCAGGAACCTTTGGGCTAAGGTGCTGGGGCTTGAGTAGTGCTCCCAGTCAATGTTTGGGTAGTTGAAGTTGCCCAATATAATGGTGTTTGGAGAGATCTTCATGTTCTCCAATGTTTTCAGGAAAGCCAAGTGGGATTCCTGACTTTGAGAGGGTGGTCTGTACGATGCTATAAACTGAAAAGCAGTCTTGCCCACTGTTAGTTGCACATGGATGGTCTCTGATACTTCGTGCAATGCCACTAACCTGGAGGTGTGGATATCCTTGATAAATATGGAAACTCCCCTCCTTTGTGGTTCGGTCCGGGTTTTGGGGCCGAAAAGCATGATATGAGGTATAGCCTGGTAGTGCTGGGGTGCTCTCTGGAGCCTTGAACCAGGTTTCTGTCACTGCACAGATATCGATGTTCTCCATACTGAGGAGAGCTTCGAGTGCGTGCATCTTGAGGTTAAGACTTCTGGCATTTAGCAGCATTACCCTTAGTTTCTTGTTCCTTGTGCTGTCTATGGGGGTGGGTTTGACTTTTGAGCCTTGCCTAAAAAAGGCACTATGGGGGTGGCAAGAGCCTTTGCCAATATCTGAAAGCCCTGTGGTGACAGGTGCAAGCCGTCCCTAGCGAAGCAATGTGGCTTGTCGAGCATGTCATCCCAGGCTGACAGACACTGGATCCCCTTTGAATGACACCAAAATTTTAGCCAATTGTTAAAATTGATCATTTTGTCTTTGTACTGTGGCATCATTCTAGGTGAGGGTAAGATGCTGCTCAAGGTCAGGGTCATACCAGCCTGGGCTACATGATCAGAGAGCTCCTCTATGTCTCTTTTCATGTAGTCCAGGGAGGTACGTCTCAGGTCATTCACACCAGCATGTACAATGACCGAGTCATATTTGTATTTGCTTTGGAGTGACCTGAGTGCTTGCGTTATGTGTCGGATCCTAGCACCCGACAGGCAGCTCACCGTCACCTTCTCTTTATTCAGCCTGGTGAGTGGGACGTTAATGTGTCTGACAATAGAGTCACCTATAACAAGAGTATCAGGTGTGTTATTCAGCCTTAAGGGCTGTGGCTGCTTGGCAGACTGACTTTGTGGGCTATGTGTTGTGCGTGTTTTGTTTTGAGGTAGCATTTGCTTGGATGTCTGCTTTGGAGGTCTCTGTTGCTTAGGTAGATTTTTATTTAGAGCCTCCGAGTATGTTTTTGTGTATTTATGTGTTTGGTTCGCTGATGTGGTGGGACTATGTGATACTGGAATTGTGTTGTGTGAGGTTACCTTCTCCTCCTGACTGGTTACACCAGTTTTGAGATGAGAGAGCTCAGCCTCCAGTTTGGCTAAATAGTTGCATCTCTCACATATATTTGAACCTGTTTGGAGGAGGAGAGGGTTGTCCGTGTACATGAGACAGTTGTAACATTGCCTCAAAATTCCCAGATTCACCAGCTGGACTGGAGAGGAAACCATTGACTGACCTTTGAACATGCTAGAGTAATATAGGGAAACTGAATTTAAGACGGACCAATAGGGGACAGGGTAATCGTAGAGAGTATAAGAGTAAGTAGTGCTTATAGTTTAATAGTGCTAACTTGTAGGATTACTTAATTGGACCAGTGAAGGACCTTAGAATGAGAATATGGTGTTTAAATTGAGAGATAGAGCAGTTCTAAGGGAAAAAGTGAAGAGCAGACTTTGTGGAGTCAGGAATAGTTTAAACCCAATTAGGGCGCTGCCGCTGTAGCGCTATGCACAAAAACATGCAAAACCGCGCAAAAGAGGGTTTTAAGAGAGGAAGATGAAGGAGTTTTGGAATTGACCCAAAATGGCCAATAAAACTACAGTTTCAAGTCAGTAACCACTCCCACAGGGACAGGCAGGCTGCTCAATGTTTTTCACTGCCACTGATCAACAGAGAGACTTCCCTTTAGCCCAAGCAAAAAATGGCCTCACAGAAACTTACAAACAGTTCAAGAACAGCAAGCCTGTAACTGAACTTTTTTAAATCTCAGAAAAGTGGGAAAAAGCAAGATTTTTTTTGTTTTTTTTCAGAGATAGCAGAGGTTCACAAGTATTAACAAGTTATAACAGTGCAGTAAATGACCCCACACAACAGTGATAGGCCAAAGACAGATAAAATGCAAGTTTTGAGAAAAAAACGATTTTAAAAATAAGTGCAAACAGGAAATTCAGTAAACAGCTTTAGGTTGTGCTCTAAATACAGTTACTAATGCAGAAATCAAGTTTAACAAGCCAGAAAATGCTCAAAATAGGCGGCTATGCAGAAAAACTTTGCAAATAAACAGAGGAAAAATACTTAAAATCTCAAAAGTGTCTCCTTTCTTCTCTCAGCGTTTTCTCCTCTTGGTGGGTGCTTCACCAACAGCCAACAAGCCTGAAAAGACGCCAAAACCATGAGGCAACCAGGTTTTAAGAGAGGAAGATGAAGGAGTTTTGCAATTGACCCAAGATGGCCAATAAAACTACAGTTTCAAGTCAGTAACCACTCCCACAGGAGCAGGCAGGCTGCTCAATGTTTTTCACTGCCACTGATCAACAGAGAGACTTCCCTTTAGCCCAAGCAAAAAATGGCCTCCAAGAAACTTACAAACAGTTCAAGAACAGCAAGCCTGTAACTGAACTTTTTTAAATCTCAGAAAAGTGGGAAAAAAGCAATATTTTTTTTTTTTTTTTGTTTTTTTCAGAGATAGCAGAGGTTCACAAGTATTAACAAGTTATAACAGTGCAGTAAATGACCCCACACAAGAGTGCTAGGCCAAAGACAAATTACAGTCACTAAAAAGGGAATGGGATGCTGGCTGTGGCCGAAAGCAACTTACTATGTTTTTTTAATGATCATTTTAAAGTGTGGATAATAACAACTTGTGCTTTGCTCAGTTAAAGTCTGATTACATTCTAACTACTCTTTATGTGCTTAGAAAATGCTGTCCCAGATTTTCCAATTTCTCCTTGACTTTCAGGTTTTGGTCTGTTTTTTAAAATCTGACGTCTTGCAGCTATAGAGCATTTGTATGAAATATGTTGCAATATTTTCTGTCTGGTGATTGTGTGAAAGAGAGATGAAACTGTTCTCTGACTTCACAGAATATCCCTAACATTTCAAAACATGCGTCTGGAACGTTTGTCCACAGGCCGTCACTGAAAATAGGCTCTGTCCTAGTTGAACTTTCACAGTCAACAAATATTAAATAAATAAACTTTGCCTTATATTTTTGGTCTGTGTCTCATTAAATTTCTGGTTTTATGGCAATCTGTTGAGGATTGCAGTCGCTAAACAGTAGGTGGGGGGCAAGCTGTGAAAGAAAACATATCAACTTGTTTGCTCATTTTAAAATCTGTCAGTCTGATTTTACAGGACTAGTGTGCATTTGTATGAAATAGACTGGTATATTCACTCTCTGGCAAGTCTTTGTATAAAACAAATTTGAAGTACTCCCTGAATGCCTCTGACTTTGCCTACAGTATTTGTCAATGTTTCATAAAATGTGTGGTGTTCTGGCAAACAATGGAGAATTGGAGTCAATAAACAATGACACATTTGACGTGTCTGACTTCCCATGAAAATGCATAACAATGTAAAAACTTCAGAAGTATATAAGAGCAATATTTAAAGTCATTCCCTGATTTTTTGTTCCTCTTTATTTTTGGGGTTTATCCCTGTTTATTGTGCTTAGAGGTTGAGAAATGTTTTTTTTTATCATGCTCAGATGAGATTTGCATGACAACATGAGTGCAATTGTGCTGGGTGTGGGTGTTGGCTGTTTGAGAATAAACATAACTATTCCTCTAGTTGTTTTGTTAGTTAACCATCTAGCTTTGCAGGACTTATTCACAGTTTTATGAAATACATTGGAATACATGTGGCTATTGTTTATGTGAAACAAATTTAAAATTATATAGCTTTCAGGTTTCTTCAGTTTTGCAGAACGTCCTTGATATTTGAGTATATGTTTTGATTGTTCCTCATAAAATGTTTCTAGCAAATCATTGCGGAATGGAATCACTAAATAATGACATAGATTTGATTTTCAGACTTCATAAACCTTCAGAAAATGCATACTAATGCTTTAGCAACCTTATAAGTATATAAAAGAAATATAGAAACCAAGTGAAAGCACTCCAAATACACCAATAAATCCAGAAAAGAGTGCAGCGAGCCAAAACAGGAAACACGACAATTAATATCCACTCAATTTATTGACAACAAACTGCAAAGCATTAACGCTTTTAAATAACACAGCAAATACACGTTTTCGTCCTCAATACTCGGACTTCATCAGATACATCAAAATTAATGCCATTCATCCCTTATATACCAAAGTTAAAATCAACTAACCAATGAAATGTTGACAAAACATTTAAATGGGCAGACCAATATACTCTCTGGGCTCATAAATATTCATGAATCAACATTTAAAATATTTCCTTACTACTCAGTACTTATCTATTTAATAAAATTATATTAAAAAACATATATAAATACAAAAAAAATTCATATGTTACCTTCCATTTATAAATAAATAAATAAATACATAAAAACTTCAATTAAATATAAATATGCATGAATAAAAACTGCATATAAAATCTCATAGTGGCTGGCTTCCTCTAGTGTAGAAATTCATAATTACCATTAAATTCTACTAGCCCTTAATTTTAATAATGGTAATATTGTTAAAAAATCATTAAGACCTGGTTTTTCCCCGCATCCAGGGTAACTTGCCACCATAATTCTTTACTTTTCTAAAATTTCCTCCCAGGGACCCCCTCTGATATCTTGCCTGATTTGTTCCAATACAAAAAATTGAAAATTATATCCTATACAACCTCTAGAATGTTTGTAAAGTGCGTTAGTGTCTTTTGCTTTGGAAATATCGTAGGTATGCTTGTATATTCTTTTTCTTAATGTTCTTTCCGTTTTACCTACGTAAAATGATTGACATTTTTGACATATCACAAGGTATACCACCCCTCTAGTATCACAACAATAAAAACCCTTACTTCTAATCCATCTCTTCATACGCTCAAGATAAATTTCACCTTCATTTATAATGTAGGGGCATTGGTTGCATCTTCCACATTTGTATGTCCCTATTCTTCTATTTCCTGTTGGTACTGAATTAGTAATTGACCTACTAATAATTCTATAATTATTTTCCAAAATTTTTCTTATACTATAGGAATTTTTATATATCACCTTTGGACTTATTTTAGATATTTCCTCAATATCTGTAAGTGATACTAGTTTTTCCCATTCCCTCTGTAGTATATCCCTCACCTTATAATTAGTAGCATTAAATTCTACCACTAAACCTCTTTGAAACCCCTTCGAATGAGGGGGGAGAAGGGGGAGGGGGAGATATTAGATAGTTTTACCCCTTCTTCCAATAGGATATGTGGCGAACAAGAAGAAATTGCTGTGGAAAGTTTTAAAAATACTTATCAAGGATTTTCTATTTATAATTTTAGTAGTATGCCACTTACTCTTAGTAAAGGGTTAAAATTCATACCCTTTAATAAGGGAGACCCTACTAGGACTTTACTTGATATTAAATTATTCGTGAGAAAGATTAATTTGGAGGTTTTTGCCTCTAGAAATAATTTTAAGAAAAATAATAGGGTAGATCAAGAATTAGTAAGGAAATCTACATTTAACCCACCATTACACCCTCAACTGAAGAATTTTGAAGCAATATTTGAGAACAAAGTTAGAAAACTACAGGACAAAAATAAAAATAAATACATTTTTAATCTTAGTAAGGAAGAAAATGAGGTATTAAATGAGTTAAGAAACAATCACCATGTTAGAATCATGAAACCAGATAAGGGAGGGGGAATTGTGATTATGGAGAACATATATTATGAAGGAAAAATGAATTTAATATTAAGGGATGAAAAGAAATATACATGTGTTTCTAGGAATGAAGTGAATATGGCCTATCAAAAAAATAGATATGCTATTACATGACATGATATATGAAAAAATTATAGATGATTCCATCTTTAAATTTTTATATGTGGGTAAGCCAAGAATAGCTACTATTTTTGGCATACCTAAAATTCACAAAAATCCTATTGATCCACCCTTCAGGCCAATTGTGTCTGCGGATGGTTCTAAAACTTTACCATTGGCAAAATATGTGGATTTAAAAACCAAGCATATTTGGGTAAATAATAGAACCATCCTTAAAGATTCTTGGGATTTATTAAAGGAACTCACACCTGAGCTTTATAAAGATGATTTATTGTTTGTCACTATTGATATAGTAGATTTGTTCTCAAGTATACCATACGATAAAGGTATGCAAATGTTTGAAGAAACTATTTTTCAGGATAAAGTGTTGACACAAAATGAAAAAATAGCAAGTGTAGGTCTTATGGAGATAATTGTGAAGTATAACTTTCTTATTTTTAATGGTGAATTCTTTCAGCAAACACAAAGTGTCTCTATGGGGGCAGCATGTGCCCCCACATATGCAAATATTGTGTTATCCAAATGGGAGGAGAAATTTATTTTAAATTCCATATTTCAGGAATTCTGGATATTATACCGCAGATTTTTGGATGACATAGTTATCCTCTGGACTGGTGGACAGGATAAATTTATAGAATTTATGGATTATTTAAATAAAACCACTAGCTTCTTGAGATTTACTTATAATGTTACCACTGATAGGCTACAATATCTAGATGTGGAGATATATAAAATTAATCAAAAATTCGAAACTAAAGTGTTTAGAAAAAGTGCTTTTTGTAATTCCTTCCTACATTATGAAAGCGCCCACCCCTTACATTGTAAAAGAAACATAGTAAAGGGGCAATTTGTTAGGAGCTCTCGAATGACTAGCTTGGATACAGATTTTTCAAAAGAATGTGATCTGTTAGAGAAAATGTTTTTAGACAGAGGTTACCCCAAAATGTTTGTAAATAAAATAAGGAATGAAGTGGAAAAAGGTAGACTAGATAGGTTTAAACCTATTAAAGGTATGGGGTACAATAAGAATATCCAAGAGGAGGGAAATAAGTATGAAAAGCCATCTGAGGGGTTTCAAAGAGGTTTAGTGGTAGAATTTAACGCTACTAATTATAAGGTGAGGGATATACTACAGAGGGAATGGGAAAAACTAGTATCACTTACAGATAGTGAGGAAATATCTAAAATAAGTCCAAAGGTGATATATAAAAATTCCCATAGTATAAGAAAAATTTTGGAAAATAATTATAGAATTATTAGTAGGTCAATTACTAATTCAGTACCAACAGGAAATAGAAGAATAGGGACATACAAATGTGGAAGATGCAACCAATGCCCCTACATTATAAATGAAGGTGAAATTTATCTTGAGAGTATGAAGAGATGGATTAGAAGTAAGGGTTTTTATTGTTGTGATACTAGAGGGGTGGTATACCTTGTAATATGTCAAAAATGTCAATCATTTTACGTAGGTAAAACGGAAAGAACATTAAGAAAAAGAATATACAAGCATACCTACGATATTTCCAAAGCAAAAGACACTAATGCACTTTACAAACATTCTAGAGGTTGTATAGGATATAATTTTCAATTTTTTGTATTGGAACAAATCAGGCAAGATATCAGAGGGGGTCCCTGGGAGGAAATTTCAGAAAGTAAAGAATTATGGTGGCAAGTTACCCTGCATGCAGGGAAAAACCAGGTCTTAATGATTTTTTAACAATATTACCATTATTAAAATTAAGGGCTAGTAGAATTTAATGGTAATTATGAATTTCTACACTAGAGGGAGCCAGCCACTATGAGATTTTATATGCAGTTTTTATTCATGCATATTTATATTTAATTGATGTTTTTATGTATTTATTTATAAATGGAAGGTAACATATGAATTTTTTTTGTATTTAAATATGTTTTTTAATATAATTTTATTAAATAGATAAGTACTGAGTAGTAAGGAAATATTTTAAATGTTGATTCATGAATATTTATTTTTATTTATTTTATTTTATTTATTTTATTTATTTAACATTTGTTGACCGGGAATGTCCGACTAGGTTCCACAGAGCCTGTTTTCAGTGGGGGCCCGGGGAGAAATGCTCCAGATGCATGTCTTTGGAATGTGGGAGGAAACCGGAGTACCTGGAGGAAACCCACGCGAACACAGGGAGAACATGAAAACTCCACACAGAAGGCACCCCAGCCGAGAATCAAACCGGAGAACCTCTTGCTGTGAGGCAACAACGTTAACCGCTGCACCACTGTGCTGCCTATTTATGTGCCCAGATAGTATATTGGTCTGCCCATTTAAATGTTTTGTCAACATTTCATTGGTTAGTTGATTTTAACTTTGGTATATAAGGGATGAATGGCATTAATTTTGATGTATCTGATGAAGTCCGAGTATTGAGGATGAAAACGCGTATTTGCTGTGTTATTTAAAAGCGTTAATGCTTTACAGTTTGTTGTCAATAAATTAAGTGGATATTAATTGTTGGGTTTCCTGTTTTAGCTCGCTGCACTCTTTTCTGGATATATAAAAGAAATATGTCTGCAGTTCTGGGCCTTTTTCCCTCATTGCTTTTTTTCCCTTTGTTCCTGAGTTACGTGTTAAGAAGTTGAGAGGTCTCATCTTCTACCACAACTAGAGGAGGTACACACAGCAAAATGTTATAACTGCTGGGTGGAAGTGGAACCTGTCTGTGGATGAAAGTTACTTACTTCCTTGTTTTCTCAGATTTAGCAGGCTAGCCTAACAGGACAACTGTGCATTTATATGAAATAAATTTTACTTTTACAACTGCAAAACATCTGAGGTGTACATAGTTAACAGTGGGACTCTAATTGCTGGGTATGAGGGCTGTTTCTGGATGGGAATGGCCCACTCTGGCTGTTATGATCAGGTTGAACAGTTAGTCTGCCTTTGCAGGATTAGAGTCCAGTTATGTGGAGCAAGTTTGACATTTTATTGTGGCCATTTTCTTCTTACAATCAGATATCTGAGATGAGTACAGTCAAGCGGCATTAAATGATGCATACTGACCAGTCAAGCGGCATTAAATGATGCATACTGACCAGTCAAGTGGCATTAAATGATGCATACTGACCAGTCAAGTGGCATTCACTGATGCATACTGACCAGTCAAGTGGCATTAAATGATGCATACTGACCAGTCAAGCGGCATTATATGATGCATACTGACCAGTCAAGTGGCATTAAATGATGCATACTGACCAGTCAAGTGGCATTAAATGATGCATACTGACCAGTCAAGTGGCATTAAATGATGCATACTGACCAGTCAAGTGGCATTAAATGATGCATACTGACATTGGTGAAGTGCAAAGATAGAAGTTTGAATGGTCTTTAATTAAGAAGTTGAATCCAAAAGAACATGAACATGTATGCCTGCTTCAAAAAAGTGTGTGTGTGTGTGTGTGTGTGTGTGTGTGTGTGTGTGTGTGTGTGTGTGTGTGTGTGTGTGTTTGTGGGGGAGACCTATGGTTTGAAAAGTACCCACAACCCAAGCTGCAGTCAATCCTCTACTGGCTGTAGTAAGCCGCTTGCTACAATTACTATCCTACACACCTCACACAAAGCACCTCAGATGAGACAGAACTGCCCTCCATAAATATGTGCTGATAATGCACCCCCACCCCATCCACACCTACCGATCATGACTACTGAATGCTTGCACCCAGGGAAGATGCCCCCCTTTCCGCTTTCTAGTTAACCTAGTTACAGATCTGTGGTACATGTGGTTGTCTAAAAAAGAGACTACATCAGTCACTTTTGTTTTCTCATCAAATAAAACTGCACATTTTAGATAATCCTTGGACTTTTGGTGCGTACTATTACTTAGAAAATGGGTATTAACGTACAAGGCAAGCCCTATGCCAAGTCTGCGGTTTACAGCAATAAATTAAGCCACTGTGAAGCTTGAACTGAAGGCAAAGTAATCCGCATTTGGGAATGTTTAGAAAGGGATATTTAAAAAAATAATAATAAAAAAAAAAATTTGTAATAGCAAACGTAACTGCAATTTTATTTCCACGACAGTGTCTGCCCATGTTTAGTGAATGTGGAAAAATTGCACTAGAAGGATGCATGTGTGTGTGCGTGAGTGTGTGTGTGTGTGTGAGTGTGTGTGTGTGTGTGTGTGTGTGTGTGTGTGTGTAGATATGTGTGCATGTGCGTGTGTGTGTGTGTGTGTGTGTGTGTGTGTGTGTGTGTGTGTGTGTGTGTGTGTGCAGATATCAAACACTTACATAATGTATATTTTGTATGTAAAATACATCCTCCAAAAGCAAAACAGCAATTATATATACAGCAGCAACTATGAAACATTAGGCAGAGGAACTATTTTTGGGTAACAATGGACTTTGCACTGGTGGAGGAGCCAACTGCTTTACAACACCCCTTGGTGGACTGTGACTTTCCCCTAGTAATGCCCATCCTGTCAGGCATTATTGTTTACACAATACCACCACACAAACACACACAACACACACGCACACATGCACATGCGCGCGCACACAGACACAAACGTACATGTATACACACACACACACACACACACACACACACACACACACACACACACACACATACACATAGACACACACATAGACACACACACACACACACGTATACATACACATACATGCACACACACACACAGATGTATATACACACACACACACACACACACACACACACACACACACACACACACACACACACACACACACACACACACACACATATAGACACATGTATATATACACACACACACATACACACACACCTTGGGAGCTGCAGTACAGCAGCATACATCCAACAAAAACTATGACTCCTCCTGCTACCTAATTGTTCTCCTTTTATTGTCACCCATTTTAGAGTAGTACAAAACTGAAACTCCTAGAATTTATGAATTGTACCCATCGCAATCCATGCACCTGAAGAAATGGAATAATAATGCATTGAGGTGCATGAGGCATATTACCCCCATCAAGGGTTGCAGGAAGAGAGGATGCCTAGTGAATATGAGCAGTCCACATTGCTGTCTTACTTTCCTCTTCTCCTCTTCTTTGTAAAGATGTCTTTATACCTGTCCCGTGCCGTGGTTAATTCTCACAACATTGAAGAACTGAGTACTCTTCCATAGGCAGCTTGTTTTATCCACAACTCTTTTCTGTGAGAAAAAATCTAAATATTCCCAGGAGCCATTCTTCCTCTGTTTACAAAATGTGCCCCTGTCACTGAAAGCCATACTCATGAGGCAAGGTGACTGCAGGACCTGTACTCATGAGGCAAGGTGACTGCAGGGCCTGTACTCATGAGGCAAGGTGACTGCAGGTAGTTAACATTCACCTGCCAGCTGCTCTTATTTTCAACAGCAGTTCTGAATGAATTGGCCTGCTAATTAAGTGATTCAAGCTATACACTGTAAACTGGATTGTAGTAATTACGTATTTAATTTTAACAACTACATTATGAACTTATTCTTTTAGGACAAACTAATGAACAATGATAGGTGCTTCTTCCTCTGGCTGGAAGTAATCTTCAATGCACGACCATTTGTTGTGATTTATTTTAATTGCTCTGTGTTTGACAATACTAAATTATATTTGCTGACCTGATGTAATACTTGTAGTTTTCTTTCCCTCTGTCTGTCTGTCTCTCTCTCTCTCTCTCTCTCTCCATGTTACTTAGCCTTGGTTTATTTATTTTTTTTTGGGGGGTGGGAACAGTATGCCTTGTTTAGTAGTAAGTCACGAACAGCGACATCGAATTTTAAAGGTCGTGTCGTGCATAAATGTAAACACTTGCAGTCATACTCTTACATGCACACACACACACACACACACACACACACACACACACACACACACACACACACACACACACACGTGTGCACATCCCTGAGACACACACACACACACACACACACCAGGCCAACAAGCAGAGCTGGACTATGGTCAAATAGAACCCCAGGCATTTTGATTATTTCATAATACAGTGATAGACAAATCGCACATTCACAATCTGCAGTTTTTGAAGTTGTTTTGGTCAGTGGTGTGGGTTTTACAAGGTTTTCAATAAAGTAATAAACCTCATTACTGTGTGTCCAGTACAAAGGCAGATAGGTTCAGTGCCAACCCCTAAAGGGCCCATATCTATACACTAAGAATGCAGAGTCCCTGTAATCACAACTACGCAGGTAAAACCTGCACTCTCTAAAGCCAAAAACACAGCATCCATGGGACTGGACAACATCCCAGGCTGCGTTTTACACGAACTTCAGAACAAACTGGCTCCCCACTTAAGCACCATGTTCAATAATAGCCTTGCATCAGGCTTTATGCCCACTGAATGGTGCACAGCAGCAGTTATCCCACTCAACAAAGGGGGAGCCACCACTGATCCCGGGAACTATCGACCTATTAGCCTGATGAGTCTGGTCTGCAAGGCCATGGAACGTATCATCATGGAACTCATAAAAAACACATTGGTAACCTCCAAACTCTGGATCCCACCCAGTTCGGGTTTGTGAAAGGCAGATCATGCCTCCTGAACGTGATCGACTTCTTTGACCCAGTCACCAAAGCTGTGGATGAGGGTAAGGTGGTTCACACAGCCTATCTTGACCTCGCCAAGGCTTTTGACACCATCCCCCATTCTGGAATTATAGCTAAACTCACTAAACTAGGTGTAAATCCCTATGTAACAAGATGGGTTGAAAACTGGCTCACTGACAGAACCCGCACTGTAAAAGTTGCAGACTCCAAATCTGACCTCAAAGCAGTGACAAGTGGAGTACCACAGGGTTCCACCCTGGGACCTCTCCTGTTTGGTATCTACATCTCTGAAGTACAGGCTAACACAGAAGGTCTCTGGCTAATGAAGTTCACAGATGACTGCAAACTAAGAGCCATAGTCAAGTCCCAAAATGATGTGGACATCCTACAGAAGGGCCTCACTGAGACAGATACCTGGTGGCAGAGCCATGGCCTCAAGCTCAATGCCAAAAAGTGCAGTGTCACCCCCTTTGGTAAAAACTCTGTACCCATGAACTACCACATAGGCAGCAATCTACTTAACACTGAGTGCGTGATAAGAGACCTTGGGACCCAGGTGGACAGTAGTCTCTCCTTCGATAGTCACATCGCCACAGTAGTCAGGAAGTCCTTCTATGTGGCACACCTCATCATAAAAGGTTCTCATCCAGGAAAAAAGAGGTCATTGTTCCCCTCTACTCGACACTCATTAGACCCATTATAGAGTACAACGCCCCTTTTGGAATGTACCTCACAAGACATCTGCAGTGGAAAGGCCACAAAAGTACCTCACAAAGAGGATTACCGGCCTCAAACAAATGCCCTACACTGACCGCCTCAAAAGACTCCAGCTTTACTCTGTAGCATATTGTCTACTCTGAGGTGATCTCTGCCTAACATATAAAGCTATGTCAAACCCGGAGCTGTTGGACATGCTACACCTAAAGAAATCCCAATTCCTCCGAGCTACATGCTCTAGGGATCTAAACCTTGTCACCACAATAAACAGGACGCGCTGGAGGGATAGATTCCTGTCCCAGAGACTTCCTATACTCTGGAACAAGCTACTCATCTATGTCAAGCAAAGTTCTTCATTAGCACTCTTCAAGAAAAATCTTGATGAGTGGATGGGAAATAGGAAATACACCCCGGGGATCACTTCTATGTCTCTGCTCGACAGTGGCACAGGAAAATAACTTTCTTCAGTGGCGCAAGCCATGGAGCCTTGCTGGCTAGGCTTATGTAGGCCCTTGGGCCTTATAGCCTAGTACCTACCTATGAACCTATAAGCATGAATGCATGGAGGGAAATCTGCCATGAAGGTGAATATGGTAGCTTAGAAATTATTTGGGAGTGTTGAATAGACAGCTTTCAGGAATATTGTGACTTTTTCTTCAGTATATTGTTCTGTGTTTTAACAGTATATTTTCTACAAAGCTAGTCATTTAAAATGTTGGTGCAGCAGGAATAGTGTATGAAATCTGAGAAATATAGAGGTACTGAATATGTGAGTAAAGTCGAGTGAGCATCCCCAGACAAAGACGACTTAACTGTCCATCTCATTAGCTGGCCAAAGTCGAGCCATGTGTCCAAACATTTATGAGTGATGAAACGATGTGGAGGTACGTTAGCTTCGAGTATAATGAGTAAAAAACTGTAAGAGCTTTAAAATGCCAACACACCCATGAGAAAGCAATAAGGAGCAACCTACTTCAACAATCAAATCTCAACAAGCTTATGACAAATGGAGAGGAATAATATATTTTATTGCACAGATCTCGAAAAACCAGGATAAACTTATGTGGTATAAGACTGTGCTACATTACAAGGTAAGAGACTTAGAAAATTAAAATGTGGGGGGGGGTCTAAATACATGAATGACAGGATCTTGAGGGTTGTGAAGTGTGTGAAGATATTTGATACCGTTCATCCAACTGTGCCTAGGAGAAGACTAGACTGGGAGGAAAGTTTTAGATGGCAGGGGTTTGCATTGACCCTTCACAGTAAACATAAATAGTTTAGTACGTAGATGACAGGAGTTTGCATTGACCCTTCACAGTAAACATCAGTAGTTTAGTATGTAGATGGCAGGGGTTTGCATTGAACCTTCACAGTAAACATAAGTAGTTTAGTATGTAGATGGCAGGGGTTTGCATTAACCCTTCACAGTAAACATAAGTAGCTTAGTACGTAGATGGCAGGGGTTTGCATTGACCCTTCACAGTAAACATAAGCAGTTTAGTACGTAGATGGCAGGGGTTTGCATTGACCCTTCACAGTAAACATAAGTAGTTTAGTACGTATATGGCAGGGCTTTGCATTGACCCTTCACAGTAAACATACATAGTTTAGTACGTAGATGGCAGGGGTTTGCATTGACTCTTCACAGTAAACAAAAGTAGTTTAGTATGACTTGCTGAAATACAGTAGATGGTAGCCCTGCTGTTTGTGAATACAGGAATAGTTTTTTGAGAAAAAGAATGAATAAGGAAGTACACTGTGGTCATCTGAAGTAGTTAGGCCATTTGAAGGCCAGGTTGAGATCTCAATTTGGCGCCCTCCTCAGAGCTAGATAATTGCCAAATGGGGCCCAGTGTCCCTTTACTTGTCTGTTTCTCCCCAGTTACCATAAACATTGTTCAAACCTGTCAGTCTACATACTATTTACTTCTTAACGTCTACAGTAATTACAGAGATTTGGATTTAATTTAAAAATATATATATTTCAAATTTTAGTGTAAAAACACTGATAGCCATTTGCTAAACAAAGCATTTCACATTGAAAACAGACTTAGCATGAACAGCGGTATACTGCTCTTCCCTTGAAACTCACATTCATTGAAAATTAATTAAAACTTACATTCACTCTGAATGCATTTGGTCAGTGGCAGATTAAGTGTAACTTAGGCCCCAGGTTGTTTTCAAACCATGCCTCCAAACATTTTTAGGATCATGCATATATTCAACCACACATGCACACTAATTGCACATTAGAATAAACACTGTTTAAAATGACCATAACAGCATGAGATATGTTCATCCACAGTGAATCCCCACCACCAGTTATAGCCATTCTGTAGGGTCTATATCATATGACAGAATTGTACAAATTGTGAACGTTCATAATATCGAATGTATGGGACCTCAAACTTCCTATTGAGGGGGGCTGTACCCCCTCACCCCCTGCTAAATATATATTCCAACTAATAAGTATCCCATTCTTCACTGTACCTCAGAAAAAGCACTTCAAGGTCCAGTGTGTTCGATATTATAAGCATTCACAATTTGTGCGATTCGCTCATATGATATAGACCCATTCTGTACACTATATACCCCCCTTATTGTTATGAAGAAATAAAATTGCACACACGTCATTAGCCACTTTGGATGAACTACATGACATTGTATAAAGATCACTGGTGTCACACCATAAGATCCAGCCATGTGCAGCTCAGCTTAAACAGAACAGCATTTATGAGTGTGTAAGAAATATTAGCAACCTAATCAGTTCTATGTTAATATATATACAATTTATGCAGAAGTAAAAGTCATCTGAATTCCACAGTAAACAAAACTATTACTAACATAGAAAATGCTGCTGGCAAACAACTTTGCATTTCAGTGCCCCATCTACAAATTCGGTGTCTGCTGCCATTGAAAAATAAGTTGCTTACATTGTATTAAAGGATTGGTGTGCTGGTGATATTGCTATAACAATTTCTGTAGTAGATCAACCATTCATTCAGGAATGGCTGGAAAACCATGACAACATGTTCATATCTGCTAGTTATGCAGTACTGGTACCTTTAAAAGGCCTGGCCAAACATTCCCAATTGCCCCAAAGCACTGTCTGGTTAAGTAACTTGCTCAATGTCACTCAGTAGGTAAAGGCAGATGAAAAGATTCAAACCCTACACCCTTGCACAGGAAGTAGCTCATTAACAAGTCAGAGCATGAGTCCTGTATGCCCACTGCTAGAGTAACTGTAACTGTTAGTTTTTATTTAAATGCAAACATTCTTTGCAATCTGATCTTGTAAAAAGACTGTAGCACAGTAATATGTAATAATGACTGAATAATGGATGCTGAAGATCAGATGGTTCTGATCATCACTCCAAATAATGCAAGCTATATGACCAGACAAATGTCATTCCTTTTGCAGGTGCTGGAGTGTATAAAGAAGGCATGGCAAACTATATTACTAAAATGCAACATGTTTAGCCTACAAAAATGCAATATGTTTGGACAATACTATAGAACCCAGACCTATTAATGAATTAATTCACTCTGTAGTGCAATGAATGAAGCAAAACAATTAAAGACAGTATAAATGCTGCAGCAGCTTTTGTTCAAATGCTGAAAAGTCATACAAAAATCAGACGTATTACTGCATACAACATACTGTTTTTGTTGGAGCGAAGGGGGCATAGAAGCTTGCAGGGCACCTGTATCTTATTTTTGACCTCCTATACCTTCCCTGTCATCTAGAACTGCTACTATCGTCTCTGACAACGCTTAGCATAGGTGTTACATACATGAATGTAAAATAATGCTGTATTGTTGCAGCATATACCTCCAGAGTCAACACAGCTGTGTCATGGATAAATTAGGCCCTATGCATGGTAATGAATCAGGACCCCACCAGCAATACCAATATCGCATTATTTAGCTATCTCAACCCGATCACTATAAACACTGGTAAACCCTGTCAGTGGACATACTATTTTTTTCATTTTCACGATTATCACAAACATTTATATTGCATTTAAAATGCATTTCAGATTTTACAGAAAGAAATCACACTGAGACATTTTTTAAACAAAGAAAAAAAAAAAGATTCTTACATTGAAAACAGACATCGCCTGAGAAACAGTAAACTTCTCTTCTGTTGAAATTCAAATTCAGTGAAAATGCACCAGGCAACCCATTAAAGTACATGATTCAAAGGTGAGTATTAGACTAAATACCTTGAAGGCCCTTTTAAGCCTGGTTTATAGCCTTTGATCAGAATCAAACGTACCTTGTATCTGTGAGGTAAACAACTTAACCATTATGTCAAACCCACCTGTGTGGTGGGATTCATACTTAAATACCTTATAGTGAAGTACTAATTAGCACCTATCTGACAGGTGCAAGAATTCAAAAGACAAATGGCTAATAGTCTAGAACAGCCTACTGGACACAAGTGTCCCTTTTCAGGAGTAGCCCAGGAGTATTGTCCGATGAAGTAACTTGGCAGTCACATAGGAGACAAATGAAGGCTGAGGGGATCAAACCATGCACTACAGAAAGTAGCTCTTTAGCAGTTCATAGTCTTACTCATTTGCACCAAGTACTAGACAAACTGTTGTAGACCAAACACAGTGCATTTCATGGTTCTGCTATGAAACACCGGCTTCCTGAAAATTAATGTTCCAAAAGGATGGCAAAATGCCAGAAATCATAAATGTTGAAAAAAATCCTTTTTTCTTGTTTTTTATTTAGTATGCAAGCCCCCCTACAGCCTACATCCCCAAAATTACATATACCAACTCCATAGTTTCACCAACCTGAAGAAGGGAAAAATCTCCCTAAAAAGTTTGTCATTGCTGGCTCATAATTAAAAGTCTCACAGACAATGATTTTCTATGGGAAACAGCACTTAGCATTCTGATGTTCATCTTTTTTCCAGCAGGCTACTGATGCTTGAGCAATTCACCTCGAGTGCATGTAGAGGGGCTGAATTTCACAACTGTGCACGTAGGAAAACAAAAAAAAATTAAATTAAAAATCTATTCATAGTTAAAATACTAACATTAAACTATTTGAATTCATGCCCTTCCAGTTTATTCACAGGTAAATAAGAAGCACATTGTCTACATTCAATAGAATAAGCAAACCAAGGATTGCATCCATAGGTTCATAGGTGTATACTAGGCTAATGACCATGGTGGCCTTTATAAGCCCAGCCATGCATCCCAAATGAATCCCACACATTTTCATGCCTTAGAGATTATTTTAAGGGGTATATTAAGCCAGAGTATGATTTAGAGACTGCCTTTGTCCATTAGAGACATAGCTACTAGACCTGTCCAAAGGATAAATTTCCCCTCTGCTGCGGTGAACTGTCTAAGAAAAAGTAACAGCAAAACAATGACAGAGCGATCTGAGGAAGAATATTCGAAAGTACTTATTGTATGATAAAAAGGGACTTTATATATATTCACATTTTATTTTTATTTTTATTCTCCGTTTTATTAAACAAGTTTAAAGTAAGTTTCTTGTTTTTTTGGACTTATTCTGAGAGCTATCTGCATCAAAACAGGATACTAGCCTTGGTAGATTCACTGTCGTTGTTTTGTAGGTACTAGACCTGGGTTGAATTTTTGGTTTCCCATCCACTGGTCCAGTTTATGCTTGAATAGGTTTAGGGAAGAACCCTGCTTCACATGGATGGGAGGCCTATTGCAGAGAAGGGGATTCTCTGATACATATACCTGTTCCTCCAGCATGTCCTATTTATGTCGCAAGCAAAGTTCAAAGAACATAACTCATGGTGGTGATGATGATGATGGTGATGGTGGTGATGGTGGTGATGATGATGATGGTGATGGTGGTGATGATGATGATGATGATGGTGATGATGATGGTGGTGATGATGATGGTGGTGATGATGGTGATGATGGTGATGATGATGATGATGGTGATGATGATGATGATGGTGATAGTGATGACGATAATGGTGATGATGATGATGGTACTGATGATGATGATGATGATGATGGTGATGATGATGGTGATGATGGTGGTGATGGTGATGATGATGGTGATGATAGTGATGACGGTGATGGTGATGATGATGGTGATGATGGTGGTGATGGTGATGATGATGGTGATGATAGTGATGACGGTGATGGTGATGATGATGATGGTGATGATGGTGATGATGATGATGATGGTGATGATGATGGTGATGATGGTGATGGTGGTGATGATGGTGATGATGGTGATGATGATGGTGATGATGATGATGATGGTGGTGATGATAATGGTGGTGATGATGATGGTGATGATGGTGATGGTGGTGATGATGGTGATGATGATGGTGATGATGATGATGATGCTTGTTTTTACTACAATCAATTTCCTAATGAATGACATTGACTAACTGTAATCCTCAGTGATATAACAAATGTTAATGGAAGTCTGGCAGTCAGTGTGGAGGATTATGATTACTGCCCCAGTGGTGTTCTACTTAACTAGATAGTCCATCTGCCTGAGGCATTTTACACACACACACACACACACACACACACACACACACACACACACACACACACACACACACACACACACACACACACACACTATTAATACAGCAGGTCTCATTCATGGATATCTGAAATCCAGATAAAATATGCCTCAGTTTGCAACAAAAGCAAAGATGCATGTAAATACAAATTAAAACCTGGAAGACTGAACAAAATGCAAAAAGTTAGACCAGACGGATCTGAGTTATGAACTTATAAAATTGTTTTGATTTCCTTTCCCAAGGTAGCGTGAAGAAACACTCCCAGCCATTTGGACCAGTTGGTATTTTCAGATACTTGTAAACTGTGTTTCTTTTATCCTTATAAATAGCATAATGCAACCCAAAATATGCCATAAGAGGAAATCATTATATACACAAGTGCCAAGATCAAGCCACTGAAGCTTGAAATGCCTGTATCACATGAGACCAAGGAACAGAATGCTGATCACTGGTGCCCATTATCACATGACAACAAGGAACAGAATGATGATCACTGGTGCCCATTATCACATGACAACAATGAACAAAAGTATTAATCTATGAACCTATCTATGAACAGAATGCTGATCACTGGTGCCCATTATCACATGACACAGAGGAACAAAATGCTGATCATGGTGCCCATGAGGAACAGAATGCTGATCATGGTGCCCATTATCACATGACACCAAGGAACAGAATGATGATCATGGTGCCCATTATCACATGACAACAAGGAACAGAATGATGATCATGGTGCCCATTATCACATGACACCAAGGAACAGAATGCTGATCACTGGTGCCCATTATCACATGACACCAAGGAACAGAATGATGATCATGGTGCCCATTATCACATGACAACAAGGAACAGAATGCTGATCACTGGTGCCCATTATCACATGACAACAAGGAACAGAATGCTGATCACTGGTGCCCATTATCACATGACACCAAGGAACAGAATGATGATCACTGGTGCCCATTATCACATGACACCGAGGAACAGAATGCTGATCATGGTGCCCATTATCACATGACAACAAGGAACAGAATGCTGATCATGGTGCCCATTATCACATGACACGAAGGAACAGAATGCTGATCATGGTGCCCATTATCACATGACACCAAGGAACAGAATGCTGATCATGGTGCCCATTATCACATGACACCGAGGAACAGAATGCTGATCATGGTGCCCATTATCACATGACACCGAGGAACAGAATGCTGATCATGGTGCCCATTATCACATGACACCGAGGAACAGAATGCTGATCATGGTGCCCATTATCACATGACACCGAGGAACAGAATGATGATCATGGTGCCCATTATCACATGACACCAAGGAACAGAATGCTGATCATGGTGCCCATTATCACATGACACCGAGGAACAGAATGCTGATCATGGTGCCCATTATCACATGACACCGAGGAACAGAATGATGATCATGGTGCCCATTATCACATGACACCAAGGAACAGAATGATGATCACTGGTGCCCATTATCACATGACACAGAGGAACAGAATGCTGATCATGGTGCCCATTATCACATGACAACAAGGAACAGAATGCTGATCATGGTGCCCATTATCACATGACAACAAGGAACAGAATGCTGATCATGGTGCCCATTATCACATGACACCGAGGAACAGAATGCTGATCATGGTGCCCATTATCACATGACACCAAGGAACAGAATGATGATCACTGGTGCCCATTATCACATGACACCAAGGAACAGAATGATGATCACTGGTGCCCATTATCACATGACACCAAGGAACAGAATGATGATCACTGGTGCCCATTATCACATGACAACAAGGAACAGAATGATGATCATGGTGCCCATTATCACATGACACCAAGGAACAGAATGATGATCACTGGTGCCCATTATCACATGACACCAAGGAACAGAATGATGATCACTGGTGCCCATTATCACATGACACCAAGGAACAGAATGATGATCACTGGTGCCCATTATCATGTGACACCGAGGAATAGAATGCTGATCACTGTTTGCCTCTCCTAGGTGAACACCAGCAGTGGTCCCTGATTTCTTCCATCTTCAAGTTTATGTGATCATGGAGTTGGTATATAAGTACAGTGGGGAGCTTGTCCCCCCATATGGGGAGGTCAGGGGCAAAAAAAACAACTCATTCAGTTGGAAGTTATGCATTTCTGATATTTCTGTTTAGCATTTTGGTTCCTCAATGCCCTGATGTTAAAGGTTTCATAGAGAATATGAGGAAATCAAATATGTCATACTCTGGTTGGTACTATAAAATATCTTTGTATCAGGTTTTACGTAGCACAAACTGACAGGTCAGACTGTCTGTTCAGGAACATATTAGGGAGGGACATGAAAAACATTAGATTTATTTTGTTTCTGTCTGGATATTGGAAATGGATGGATTGGTCACTGAAGGCACCTTTTCCACAGCAACAAGAATTCCAGTCAGCTGAAGCCCCTTCACATCTCAAAATGTGTTGTCCTCAGCTGGCTTTCCATACTGAGTGAAGTCATCCCTACGTAAAGATATAGGTATGAAAGGAAAAAATGACCTTATGACATGGATAATTTAGCAGTCAGGTGCCAATTATAGGCCCATAAATTCAATTTTACCAGAACAAAATTTAAATTCCATGGTGGAAATGGACAGTGCAAGGGAGGTCTAGCATTAAAGACTGTCTTAAGGAGTGCTTACAACGTTTGTGAGAGACTAATGAGGGTGATGTAACTCTTCGTAGGAGGATATTGCTGCTAGATGAACCTTGACGAAGGAGTAACTAGTGTCTTTATTAAACAAGTTCTAATAAAGAATTTACTCCTTGAGAAAGTGGGGTCAAAAAGGAATCGACATGCTGTTTATTTCCCACAGAAATTTATCCGCCACTATAATTCTTCCTTATTGAAGTTAGATGTGTTCAAAGCAGAGGAAACCAGATCTGATGTGGCCAGAATATGGTGATAAGAATGACCTTAGCCTTATACTTCCTTGGTTTCAGTAAACATCTTGGTATGTGTGGTACTGGGGAAATCCATAAAGGAGCACTAGTGAGCCAGTTGTGGGTGAGTGAATCTCTTTGGAGGTTATTGTTCCATTTGGTGTTAGATGATAAAGTAAAGAGATTGCAACAAGGATTTCTTCATATGCAACAAATGTTTAGGGGTACTAACCTGTTGAGAGACCATTCATGAAGGAACAAGATATATTTACCCAACCTGTCTGCAATCATGTTGGATACCCCTGGGTTATACCTTGCCATGAAAAATCAATACAAACAGATGGCCCAATCCAATAGCCACATGTTTTTTTGGCACAGGGGTAAGAACAGGTTCCTCCCTGCTTGTTGATGTACCATACCAACACTATGTTGTCTAATTGGGTGGATACTGCTTAGGTATGGCCCAGGTGACCTGAGATCAGACATCAGAGGTCCTACCAGGGATAGACATGCCTATTCGGGGAGGGGGCTTTAGTTTGGGAATCCCTGGAGGGAGCCATGGTCAATAGAGGGGAGTAGCCCTCAGATAGAAAAAATGAATGCAAGGGAGGATGAGGGTTAGTCATTAAAATAAAAAAAAAAAACAATTAAATCCAAACCAGCCCAGAAGTTGAAAATGTTGAAACACAGGTGCCCAGTAGGAAGGTATCTGGAATAAAGAAGCTGAACCACAACAAAGTAAAATCTTATTTTTAATACAAAATGGTGAGCACTTTCACAATGGTAGCCATTGCTTCATCAGACAGTTCATTCAAACAGCAACAGCACTTAAATACTTTAATTAATTACTGAAACAACCAATCCTACCACTCAAAGTTAATTCAGCACTCAGCAATTACTATGGTTACATTTTTCCCTTCGTTAATTACTGAAGTCAGAAAAACTCTGTTTAAAAACCATATGCACAAAATGTAAAGACAAGAACATGTGGACAAATATAAATAAAATACATAAAAGTCAATAAATAAATACATATACTCATGTTCCCCATTTAGTAACTACTTATGTGCATGGGTATAAGCATAAATATATATATAAAAGTATAAGCAGTACACACTCAACAACTTAATACATATATTCTGCCTAATAAATGCACATTGTCCACCTAGTAAATACATATGCTTTAATACATACATCTCAACAAATGCTTGTCTTTGGTGATATTTATGCTAGAAGCAGCTCAAGAAATACTGTCATATTGACCCAAAGCCCTGCATGTGTTTATGTGGTCTTCTCTTGTTAAAATGGTATTATTATTATTTTTTATTTTATTTTAACCTTCTAGATTTTAGCACTGGCTTCAGTGGAACACTATAATTCAAACCCAAACCTCTATGTGCTCCTAAACGCAAAATCCATTTTACTTCCATATTTTCAGTAGTATTGACTATGTCCCCCATCCTATTACTGACATTCTGAATGTGTAAAACCTGAAAAAAATATATATGGTCATCGCCCTTATCCAATGTATGCTTAGCCAAAGCACTATACAGTTGCCCTTTTCTAGTGCAGTAAAGGTGATCTCATCCGTTCCCCACGATGGAGGTTAGTTTTGCCAACACAGCAATGGAAACATGTTGTGCAGTGAGCTACATACACTACATTATTAGTATTGCAATCAGCAGAATTCCTTAGCTCCCATAGACGCCCTGTTTCAGGGTGCTTAAAAAACCTTGATTCATCTATATAAATGCACTGTGTGCATTTTCCACATCTATGGGTACCATTCACTGTGCTGTCCATCAGAGCAGGTGTCCTTGGATAACAAAGCTGCTGTTTCAGATTTTTCTTATTTCTAAATGCAAAATGTGGTTGTCCACCCACTATGTTGGTAATATCCTCATCTACTACCAACATATGCCGATTTTGTCGTATGATGGTTTCAAACCTTTTCACATCTCTTGTATATAGTAAAACCATCAGAATGTAGGGTAATACACTATTCCTGATATCTATCCTATCACCACCTGCTCTATGAGAGTAGTAGGGCTTAGTTTTACCCTTCCTTTCTTTGTGTACATTACGATACACCTTATCAATTTCATGTTCACTGTACCCCCTATTAATGAAACCTGTTCTTAGCTTAGTTAACTCATTTCTATACACTTCCTCTTGACAACATAGGCAAGATGTTCTCATTGCCTGACCTCTGATTATGTTAGGAAAAATCTTAAGGTTATGCATACTGTTTCTGTGTAGAAAAGATGGTCTGTAACATTGTTTCCCATGTAATTTTGTAGACCATTGGTCATTTTCTCTGTATATGGTAATGTCCAGGAAGTCTACACTCATCTCAGAACAGTTCATCGTAAACTTTAAAAAGTCACTAGTCATATTTAGGTATGCATACAGGGATTTAAGTTGTTCACCATCACCTTTCCAAAAAATAAAAAGATCATCTACGTAACACCTATAAAAGTCTATTCCTCCCTGCTTGTTGATGTACCATACTAACACTATGTTGTCTGATTGGGTGGATACTGCTTAAGTATGGCCCAGGTGACCTGTGATCAGACACATACCTCTCAACTGTACAGATTTTTGCCTCATATTTTTGGTGTGTTACTCCTAAAATCTGTACTTTTCTGGCTAATAGCTGAGGACTGAAGTCATTAAATGATGACAGACATTTGAGTTTAATACTCCACATCCTTCAGAAAATTCATGCAAATGCAAAACCTATTATTCTAACAACTTTCTAAGTTTGTAAGATCAATATTTAAAATCTGTCCCTATTTGTCCCCCCATCATTTTAGGTTTTGTCCAGATTTTTTGCTCTTAGAGGTTGAGAGGTATGATCAGACATCAGAGGTCCTACCAGGGATAGGCATGCCTATTTGGAGAGGGGGCTATAGTTTTGGAATCCCTGAAGGGAGCCATGGTCAATAGATGGGGGTAGCCCTCAGATGGAATAAATGAATGCAAGGGAGGATGAGGGTCAGTCATTAAAATAAAAAAAAAATCTGCCTGGCGGAAATGGTCAAGAACATGATCTCCACAAGATGCCCTTAAGACGTATACTGACCACATCCTTGAGTCGCAGAAAGTCTAGGGGTGGAAGGATGAGCAGGTAGACGTGATGGTGTGTGGTTGGGGGATGTGATGGTGTGTGGTTGGGGGACGTGATGGTGTTTGGTTGGGGGACGCGATGGTGTGTGGTTGGGGGATGTGATGGTGTGTGGTCGGGGGACGTGATTGTGTGTGGTTGGGGGACGTGATGGTGTGTGGTTGAGGGGGGTCCTGGGACATCTGAAAATTATGAAGCAAAAAAGGAACAAATTGAAGATGCACCAACAGGGGCTGAAGGCTGTTTAGTGATGTCCTGTAAAACATGTCCAGCTTGGTGCTGCAAAAGATGTCCAGCTTGGTGCTGTATTACAATGCCTGAGCCCATCAACCTAGCTACCTCATCTGCTGTGCGATGCAAAAGTCACTTGGACAGCAGCAATATGACTGAATTGATGTTAGCCATCTGGGTTTCCATCAAGTTTCAAAGGTCACGTTTTTTCCATTTAATCTTTCAGAAACCTTATCATGTGCACCAAATAATTCAGCACCCTGACGTAAAAAGTACTTCATTCATGCACACACTTCTCTAGCATATCTATCATTTAGGAATCCATGTTAGGAGAATGGATAGCTTGAGTGTCCTCTGGGGCTTCCCATTTGGTTTCTACTAACACTGCAATAGAATCAGTGAGAGGTCCTTTACTTCAATGGGGCCTATCCATGGGGGGTCCACAACACTCTGACAGGCTTTCACCTGTGAGATAAATGACATTCGCCTCCCTCTGATCTTAGAACAGGCCATATCTATGAGCTTGGCTGGTGGGAGGTACCACCTAAGCTGCTGGGGTGAGGACCTGCAGGCTTCCTAGGGGATCTCTTCTTCAGGAAGGGCAAGGTTAACAGGACATGATCTCCTTTGTCTCGTAATTTCCAAAACCTGACCATATGTGGTGTTGTCCAGATGGAAATGAGGAGAAGCCTGTCCATCAACACACTCCATATCTGGGGAAGGAGCCTCTGAAGGGTAGAGTATCCATCAACACACTCCATATCTGGGGAAGGAGCCTCTGAAGGGTAGAGCGGAAGGAACTGGTAGAGTAAGTGACTGTTTGGCTGAAGGACCTGATCTGACCCCCTTGGCACCAAGAACTCCACCAAAGTATTCGAGGTTGAAGCCACTGGAGCTGACCACACCGGCAATGAACCAAGGAAGGAAAACTTTTGACACTGACCATCATCCCCAATGACTGGTGCTGTGGCCACTAATGGGGGCTTTAACACTAAAGAATGAAATGCTGAGGGTGCCAGCAGTGACTGCAGTTCCAAAAAGCTTCAGCACCAGAGCTGGCACCAAGTAGTCCTTGCTACTGGTCCTCTTGGGCTAGTGGGGGTTGGCACTGACAAAGTCAGACCCAACATCTCCACCAATGCAGGGGGCATCAGTACCAAGGAAACTGAATCCTGAGGCACCAGGAACAGCAGTACAGGATTTCTGATCAGTTTTTGAACTCCTAGTACTGGAACTGAGCCTAAGGTAGGATCAGCAATAAAATGAGCTTGGATTTCTTCTTGCCCTACCCTTGACACCAAGGGGAGCCAAGAAAACACCAAACTGAAGATAAGCCTTCATGAAAGCAGACATCATGTTGTTCCAGTCCAACTACATGGGACTTCACTGGGAACTGGAGGAAAAAATGAATGCACCTGAATGAGATGGGAAGAAAGGAAATAAGCGACTCCTCCTGCTGCAAGGAGACAATTTCAACTCCCCTTCCAGGAGCAGAGCCCATTGGCGCCAAAGAGTCTTTTTGAGGAAGAAGCAGGGCATGAAGGAATGGTGACAAAGGAAAGCCTCAGACAAGGAGATGATGGGGTGGTCTCCCTGTGTGCTTTAAGTTTGTGACAACTTCTCTAGGAAGGAAGGCTCAGTTTCCTCTAGTGTTCTCATGCCCTTTCTGTTGTCTGGCCTTTCAGATCGGCGTCATTTGGCTTTATTTTCTCTTTCTCATTACCCTACTCATTATTGGGGTTCTTATTTCAATTATTTTTTCCATGTTAATTTATTTCTTCTGTCCTGAAGCTGAAGTTTTTGCAAATAGCACAGTAACAATAATGATGCCTGATAGCAAGACACAAAACGTATAACTCATGGGGGTCTTAGGGCAGGATCATGAGTGCACCCTGCTTACATGATTTAAAGCCTGAGAGCTTGCCCTTCTGGATTGCAAGAAAAGTAACAAAGTAATTGCAATTACATGAAAAATGATACAAATGTCTGTTCTAACCAATATAAGGGGTAGAAACAGAATAAAAAGACAAGTTTTTTTTTTTTTTACTTGACATGGGATGGGGAAGCATTTTGAGAGGAAATTTCTGGGGAAAGTGAGGAAAAAAGGACTTAGAAAGGCTATCAAAGACTATAGAAAATGGACATCTAATGGCACTGTGATATTAATGATTAAGGTATAGAAAGAATTAGACTTACCTATCTCTTGAAAGATAAAGAAATTCACAAAAAATACCAAATGCTTCAGCCATGTCAGAGAAATCATTGATGCATCAATGGTGAAAATGAGATCTGGAGAGCTAGCTGAGAGCAGTGCATTATGGGATGGGGAGGAGCTCGAACTGGTTTGAGTTCTTGTTGTTGTCATGGAATAGACACCTTCAGCAACTAGTGCATTAGTCTTCAATTTCTGGAGAGTATGTGCTTAAATCACAGCATGTTTTATCAGAACACTGTCACAGTTATAGCCTTTTTGAAATGTTATGTCTCAGTGTGGTGAGTTGTACTAAATTTTTAGAAAGAATGTATATTTGGTTTATTTTTTTCACTGGCCCTACAACTTCAAAATTTGAATCTAGATCATAGTATGAAGTATTGCACTAATTTGTATCTATTATGCTGCTATTTGCAGTTTTTTTTCTGGAATGTTCTTTAGTCAATGATATGCTTTTTCCCATGTTTGCTATTGGCTTTTATATTTGTAATGTTATTACCTTTATTGGTATAAATGTAACCTGATTTTATAGTTTTGTAACTCTTGAAGTCAGTGTGTTGAGATGCTAGGTTCTTAAATAAATATTAATAAACTTTTTACATCTTGACAATTCTGGCTTCAGCTCTATATTTTATTTGTCTGTGTGTCTATCTTTCTATCTGTTGGTTTGTTCATTGATATTTGAAGCCTTTCAATGCCATTTCTACCATTTTATACCTCTCAACCTCTTAGTCCAAGAAATCTGGCAAATCCAAAAATGAGGCGATAAAGACCCAAAAATAGGGACAGATTTTAAATATTATTGTGAGGTGGAGTTCAGGGATTAGTTAAGACAGGCACTGGGTGTCAGTGAAGTGTTACCGAATAGCTGGGTAACTACAGCAGAGGTAGTAAGGGAGATGGCTAGAAAGGTGCTTGGTGTGACATCTGGACAGAGGAAGGAGGACAAGGAGACCTGGTGGTGGAATGAAGAAGTATAGGAGAGTATACAGAGAAAGAGGTTGGCGAAGAAGAAGTGGGATTGTCAGAGAGATGAAGAAAGTAGACAGGAGGATAAGGAGATGAGGTGCAAAGCAAAGAGAAAGGTGGTGAAGGTTAAGGATAAGGCATATGAAGAGTTGTATGAAAGGTTGGACACTAAGGAGGGAGAAAAGGACCTATACCGGTTGACTAGACAGAGGGACTGAACTAGTAAAGATGTGCAGCAGGTAATGGTGATAAAGGATAATGAGGGAAACATACTCACAAGCGAGGAGAGTGTGTTGAACAGATGGAAGGAGTACTTTAGGGGCTGATGAATGAAGAGAATGAGAGAGAGAGAAGGTTGGATGATGTGGGGATAGTGAATCAGGAAGTGCAATGGATTAGCAAGGAGGAAGTAAGGACAGCTATGAAGAGGATGAAGAATGGAAAGGCTGTTGGCCCAGATAACATACCTGTGGAAGCATGGAGGTGTTTAGGTGAAATGGCAGTGGAGGTTTTAACTAGACTGTTTAATGAAATCTTGGAAAGTAAGAGGATGCCTGAGGAGTGGAGAAAACGTGTTTTGGTACCAATTTTTAAGAATAAGGGTGATGTGCAGAGCTGTAGTAACTACATAGGGATAAAACTGATAAGTGACAGCATGAAATTACGGGAAAGAGTAGTGGAAGCTAGGTTAAGGAGGGAGGTGATGATTAGTGATCAGCAGTATGGTTTCATGCCAGCAAAAAGCACTACAGATGCAAGATTTGCTCTGAGAGTGTTGATGGAGAAGTACAGAGAAGGTCAGAAGGAGTTGCTTTGTGTCTTTGTGGACTTAGAGAAAGCATATGACAGGGTGCCTAGAGAGGAGTTGTGGTATTGTATGAGGAAGTCGGGAGTGGCAGAGAAATATGTAAGAGTGGTGCAGGATATGTACAAGGGTAGTGTGACAGCAGTGAGATCTGCAGGGGGAGTAACAGATGCGTTTAAGATGGAAGTGGGATTACATCAAGGATCAGCTTTGAGCCCTTTCTTATTTGCACTGGTGATGAACAGGTTGACAGATGAGATCAGACAGGAGTCCCCGTGGACTATGATGTTTGCAGATGACATTGTGATATGTAGTGAGAATAGGGAACAGGTTGAGGAGACCCTGGAGAGGTGGAGATATGGTCTAGAGAGGAGAGGAATGAAGGTCAGCCGGACTAAGATGGAATATATGTGTGTGAATGAAAGGGAGGATAGAGGAATGGTGAGGATGCAGGGAGTAGAGTTGGTGAAGGTGGATGAGTTTAAATACTTGGGATCAACAGTTCAGAGTAATGGTGAGTGTGGAAGAGAGGTGAAGAAGAGAGTACAGGCAGGATGGAGTGGGTGGAGAAGAGTGTCAGGAGTGATTTGTGACAGACGAGTACCAGTAAGAGTGAAAGGGAAGGTCTACAAGAGGGTAGTGAGACCAGCTATGTTATATGGGTTGGAGACAGTGGCATTGACAAAAAGGCAGGAGTCAGAGCTGGATGTGGCAGAGTTGAAGATGGTAAGATTTGCACTGGGTGTGACGAGGATGGACAGGATTAGGAATAAGTATATTAGAGGGTCAGCCCAGGTTGGAAGGTTTGGAGACAAAGCCAGAGAGGCAAGATTACATTGGTCTGGACATGTGCTGAGGAGGGATGTTGAGTATATTGGGAAAAGGATGCTAAAGATGAAGCTGCCAGGTAACAGGAAAATAGGAAGGCCTAAGATAAGGTTTATGGATGTGGTGAGAGAGGACATGCAGGTGGTTGGTGTGACAGAGCAAGATGCAGAGGACAGGAAGAAATGGAAACAGATGATCCACTGTGGCGACCCCTAACCGGGAATAGCCGAAAGAAGAAGAAGAAGAAGAAGATTCTTATAAACTTAAAAAGTTGCTAGAATAACATGTTTTGTGTTAGCATGCATTTTTCTAAAGGATATGAAGTTTGACACTAAAATTCCTATCATTATTTAATGACTTGAACCCCACTGGTTTTCCAGAAAACCCCAAATTTTATGAGGAACAGATCAAAAATATGAGACAAAAATCTGGACATTCTGCAAAAATTTGTACAGTTGAGAGGTATTATCAATTTTTTACAAACTGACCTGGACTGATTCCAAGAGTAAATCCCTGAACAATTCCCAACCCATGCATGTTTTACAGCTATTGTATGTAACAACAGCGTTTGATTTTTCAGATTTCCCTAGCTTTAGTTTTGTGATACGCAAGTACTGAGCGTGAACAACTGCTTACATTTCAGAACCTGAACTACACAAATCATGCTCAGAGTATGTCATTTAGCATTACGTGTAGTACTTGCTTAGTGTATTTACTACAAAAGACAGACATATAAGAATAAGAGAGATGACTGTTAAAGTATACATTAATGGGCACAATTGTTTAAATGTTTTTTTTCCCAAATGTAGTATCCTTCCATTTAACATCTGTGCAAAAGTTTGTTGCAGATGTTACCTTTTCCTCAGTAATAGTTACAAACATCTACACTACTGCTATGACTGAAAATAACTTGATCTCCTACATCAGTTACAATTTGGAGAGCTGCCCAGTGCATGCAAAGTACTACAACAACTTGAAACATTTGTTTGTTGCAGTTGTGCAATGCCCCCCCCCCTGAATTCTCCTTATGGAGGCAGCTCTTACACCCCAGAACTTATTTATACTAAGTATATGGCTGTGCAATGTTGTGGAGGAGAAAAGTCCTCAGACAATGCACAGACAATCTCTGGCAATCCCTTATTTTGCTCTGATATAAGCAAACAAGCAAATGATTTCTAAGATTTCATATATCAAGGATACATCATGAAGCCTTATGAACATGAATGAAAGTTATAGACTTTCCTTTTTGTGACTTATACTGCTTTAACATATGACATCAACCACACTTTCTAGCAATTTGATGGGGTGAAATCTAAACCACACAAGTCTCAGTAAAGTAGCATTTCATTTAAATAGAGAAACATAAACCGTGAGAAATTAATCTGGAATAGCGATGATCTGTTATTATAAATTAAAATGAAATAGTGATGGTCTGTTATTATTAAAATATGCTCTAGTCACAGCTACACTTCATGACAGCTTAGAATATTTAGAGTCTTTCCTCAATAAAAAGTTGTGTTAGATTTCTTTCTTTCTGGGAGGCAGATTGTTCCAGGTTTTGGAGACAAAGCCCAGGAATGAACATATTAGACAAATACTGACTTCCAAGTAATGCCAACCATAAAGTGTCTGAAGACTATCACCCAAAGATGCAGGTCTTTCCATACACCAAAGGACTTGTCTGACCATGGCCCATCACTGCAGTCAGTCAGCCATTTTCTTTCTTACTGTGGTAGTTTTCTCCTCCGCTGTAAGCCATGACTCTTCTCAGCCTTTTGTTTTCATTTTACTTATTTGCTGGCCAAGAAAACGCACTTAGCACACTTGTCCCTTTTCAGGGGAGATCCAGGACCACTGTCTGGTTAGGTGACATGCTTAGAGTCACACAGCAGGCAAATGAAGATGGAAAGAATAAAACCCTGTACCCTGGGCACAGGAAGAAGCTCATCATTGGCTCCGAACTGTAACTGTAACTAAGAGACACCTCCACATCACACAGTCATTGATTCTGGCTTAGTCCCTGAACTGGAACTACAAGTACGTACCATAGCTTATAGAGTGGGAGATATATATATATATATATATATATATATATATATGAAGGTGATGCTACTCAATGCTAGAAGTCTAAACCTCAAAATGCACTCTCTCGAGGCACTCCTAAAAATGGAGAACATCAATATCTGTGCAGTAACTGAGACCTGGTTCAAGGCTCCAGAGACCACCCCTGCAATACCAGGCTACAACTCTTACCACACTTTTCGGCCACCAAACCAGGACAGAAACACTAAAAGTGGAGGAGTGTCAATATTCACCAAGGATATTCATACCACCAGGCTAGTTGGCCAACACAATGTGTCTGAAATTCTCCAAGTGCAACTAACACTAGGTAAGACTGCAATCCAAATTGTAGCTTGCTACAGATCCCCCACCATACCCCAAGATTCTCACTACACCTTTCTAAACATACTGGAAAATATTAAGATAGAACCAAACACCCTAATACTGGGTGATTTTAACTACCCTGCCATTAACTGGGAAAACTACTCATGTCCCAACACCTTTGCACAATGGTTCTTGGAATTCATAAATTCCAACGCCCTGGATCAACTAATCCATAGTCCCACCAGAGGCTCCAATATCCTAGACCTGATCATTACCAACATGGGAAATCAATGCTCCATACCTATGGTCACCCCCTCGTTAGTCAGGTCTGACCATAAGCTAATGACCCTTAACATCCACATCCCACCCCCACCCCCCAGTAAAGAAACCACCATAAAAAAACTTCTCCAAAGCCAACTTCATGCTACTCAAGTCAGAAGTGACAAACTTCATGACACCCATGCAGATGGGAACTGAAAGTTCAACTGCTGAATCCTACACTAAGGCACTGTACGAGCACATCCACTCATGCATGAATCGTGCCATCCCAAATAGAACCAAAATGCTCTCATCCAAAAAGGAAGCCAATCTGGTGGTCCCCTGCCATAAACAAACTTTACAACAAAAGGAAGAAACTTTTGCAGAAAAGAGGAAAATCCCAGGATAAAAAAAACTCCCTTACTAGCCTCAGTAAGAAACTGAGATGCCTCATAAAATCCTCCAAAGCTAGTTACGAAAATAAAATTGCCAAAGATTCCAAAGACAACCACAAAGCATTCTATAACTATGTCAAGAATCTAAATGGCAATGCTCAGATCTGCTCTGAGCTAAAACAGAATGGCATTAAATATACTGATCCGAAGGATATTGCCAATATCATGGCAGATCGATTCAGTGCCAACTTCACCCCCCTCTCACCCCCTAAATGGCCCATCTCAATACCGGAAGATTGCCAAATTCCAGTAATAATGGCCACACAGGTACAAAACGCACTGTCTAAAGCCAAGAATACAGCATCCATGGGACCAGATGACATCCCGGGCTGTGTACTACATGAACTACAATATGAACTGGCACCTCACCTAAGTGTCATGTTTAATCATAGCCTCACCTCAGGTTTCGTGCCCACTGAGTGGCGCAGAGCTACTGTTATCCCAATCCACAAGGGGGGATCCACCTTGGATCCCAGAAACTACCGTCCCATCAGTCTAACAAGCCTTATCTGCAAGGCCATGGAGCTTATTATCATGGAACTTATAAACAAAGACATTGGCAACCTTCAAACACTGGACCCCACCCAGTTTGGGTTTGTGAAGGGCCGATCTTGTCTCCTGAACCTGATTGACTTCTTTGAATCAGTCTCCAGAGCCATGGACAAGGGTAAGGTGGTCCACACAGCCTATCTAGACCTTGCCAAGGCCTTTGACACCACCCCCCACTCTGGAATCATAGATAAACTTACTAAGTTGGGCATTAATCCCTATGTCACCCAATGGGTTGCTAAATGGCTTACTGATAGAACCCACACTGTAAAAGTAGCTGACTCCAAATCCAGCTCCAGACAAGTGACAAGTGGAGTACCTCAGGGTTCAGTCCTGGGGCCGCTCTTGTTTGGCATCTACTTCTCTGAAGTACAGGTCAACACTAAGGGACTCTGGCTAACAAAGTTTGCAGATGACTGCAAACTGGGAGCCATTATTGAATCCCCAAATGATGTGGATACTCTACAAAAGGGCCTTACAGAAACAGATGCTTGGTGCCAGAGCCATGGGCTCAAGCTCAATGCCAAGAAATGTATTGTTATCCCCTTTGGGAAAAAACATGTATCTGTGAATTACCATATACATGGCAGTACACTAAACACAGAAAGTGTGATAAGAGACTTAGGGACACAGGTGGACAGTGGTCTCACCTTTGATAACCACATCACCACAACAGTCAGGAAATCCTTCTATGTGGCACACCTCATCACGAAGGGCTTTTCATCCAGAAAAAAGGAGGTCATTGTCCCACTGTACTCATCCCTCATTAGACCCATTATAGAATACAACGCCCCATTTGGTATGTACCTCTCAAGACATCTGCAACAACTGGAAAGGCCTCAGAAATACCTCACTAAAAGAATCACAGGCCTAAAGCAGATGCCCTATGCTGACCGCCTTAAAAAACTCCAGCTATACTCTGTCGCATATCGTCTACTCAGAGGCGATCTCTGCTTAACATACAAGGTCATGTCAAACCCAGAGCTGTTGGACATGCTACACTTAAAGAAATTCCAATCCCTCAGAGCTACATGCTCCAGGGATCTAAACCTTGTCATCACAATAAACAAAACATGCTGGAGGGATAGGTTCCTGACCCAGAGACTCCCCAGACTCTGGAATAGATTGCCCATACATGTCAAGCAGAGTGCCTCTTTGGACCTCTTCAAGAGGAACCTTGATGATTGGATGGGAGAAAGGAAATTCACCCCAGGGATCACGTCAGTCACCCTGCTAGACAGGGGTCCAGGAAAGTAAATAATGTGGGAAGAAATAGCCAGGGAATTGTTATGGCTAGGCTTGTATAGGCCCTAGGGCTGATAGCCTAGTACCAACCTATGAACCTATGAACCTATACATATATATATATATATATATATATATATATATATATATATATATATATATGTGTGTGTTTTTGTTTGTTTGAGTATTGGGAGGTGGAGAAAAGACCAGGACTCTTCTTGCCACCTGTGGTGTAACTGGGCATATTTTTTAAGTAGCTTTCTAGTTGGACCATTTTTTTTCTTGGAGTTTGGAGGCCGAGTGTGGAAAGGAGGCAGCAGTGGTGTCGGTGGATCGGTAGGACCGGTGGACCATTCAGGATTAACTCAGGTAGCTTGGAGTAGCTGGAGTGGTGGGAATCACTAGAGTTGTTGGCCTGGTTGTGGCTGTTCGAGACTGTATGCGGAGAGGCTTGGCGGGCGGAGTGGATGGTGGAGACCAAGTGTTGGATGGTACTGGATCCGATTTGATTGTGAAGGTGGAAACTGGACTGTTGCTGGGCAGAGACAAGATTTGTGTAAGAGTGGATGGTGGATTGATATTGTGGAGACTGTGATTGTTGATCTGGATGAGGGAAGATGGTGGAGACCCGATTGTCTGCTTGGATGTGGGCTGATCCAGACTTTTGATGTTTGTTTTTGATGGCTCGGTTTAACTGGACTAGGATTTGCCGGTGTAGGGAGGTTTGGTTGGCTGGGACTCTGTGTTGTGTGTGTATATTGTTTATCTGGTTACATGCTTGTATTTTTGTTGTAGTGGTCTGTCTTATGTATCAATGAGCTTGAAGAAACGTAATTTCATTCAGCTGTGCACTTTATGGTTGTACGGTCTCAGTGGCAATAAAGTTTACTTACTTAGTTAGAAAGGCCAGAAATGCAAAGACTTGGCTCACATATTCTTGTTTCCTTGCATTCAGCATAATGTCTGCAGGCTCCCTATAACTTTACACATAGATTCATAGGTTCATAGGTTCATAGTTAGGTACTAGGCTATCTGCCCGAAGGCATTTATAAGCCTAGCCAAAATGTGTTGGCTTTTGCTGCCCCATTAGATTAGTTCCCTGTGCCTCTGTCCAGCAGAGCCACTGAAGTGATCCCCATCCACTCGTCAAGGTTTCTTTTGAAGAGCGTTAGCAAGGAGCTCTGCCTAATGTATATTGGGATCTTGTTCCAAAGCATGGGAAGTCTCTGGGACAGGGATTTATCCCTCCAGCACATCCTATTTATTGTTGTGGTGAGGTTTAGATCCCTAGAACATGTGCCTCGCAGGGATAATGTTTTCTTTAGTTGGAGCATGTCCATCAATTCTGGGTTGGACATGGCCTTGTATGCCAGGCAGAGATCACCTCTGAGTAGGTGGTATACAACCGAGTACAGCTGTAATTTCTTCAGTCGATCTGCATAGGGCAACTGTTTGAGGCCAGTGATCCTCTTGGTGAGGTACTTCTGTGGTCTTTCCAGCTGTTTCAGGTGTCTTGTAGGGTACATCCTAAATGGGGCGTTGTACTCTATGATGGGTCTGATGAGTGATGAGCAAAGGGGCACAATGACCGCTTTTGATCTGGATGCAAACCCTTTTGTGATTAGGTGGGCCACATAGAAGGATTTTCTAACCACTTTGGCAATGTGATTATCAAAGGTGAGATTACTATCTACTTGGGTCCCCAGATCCCTTATTATGTCTTCCGTATTTAGGGGACTACCACCTATGTGGTAGTTTGTGGGTACTTTGTTTTTTCCAAAGGGGATGACTATACACTTTTTGGCATTTAGCTTAAGGCCATGATTTTGAAACAAGGTATCCGTCTCAGTGAGACCCTTTTGGAGGATGTCTGTGTCAGCCAGAGTGTCAATTATAGCCCCTAGTTTGCAGTCATCTGTGAACTTGGCCAGCCATATTCCTCCTGTGCTTGCCTGTACCTCAGAGAAGTATATGCTGAAACGCACTAAACACGTTTTCCAGCTTGTACCAACTCTGCACAGATCCTCGTGGTGGCCTGCAGAGTGATCCAAGCAGCAGAGAGCTAAAAGAGTGACTTTCTACCAGATATAAGTATTTTTTGTGGCTTTCCCACTGTTATTAAGCTAGCGACTGCATTTCGCCTGTTTTACTGCTACTTTAAGTGATTTCTGCATTTTACACTGTTTATTGCACTTTAAGTTACTAATTGTTGCAAATTGTTTCTGTAGGCTACACACTAAAGTGCGCTAGCCGATTTACAGCATTTATAGCATTTACTGTCTGTTTTTTTCCTTATCTCTGTAATAAAACAAAAAAATCTCTTGTTTTCCCACTTTACTGAACTAGAGTAGTCCAGTTTCAGAGTTGCTGATCCCTGGGCTTTGTTTTAGTTCCTGTTACTGATCCATTGCCTTATTAGGAAGGAGGGAAGTTTCTTTGCTTACCAGTGGGAGTGGGAAGCACTGAGCAGCCTTTTGTCCGATTTGGTGAAGTTTCAGCCAGAAACTAGTAGTCCATTGGTCGTTTGGGCCAATTCCTAGCTCCCTTCAGCCCCTGCTATAAAACACACTAAACTGTACTGCTGATCTAACCAGCATATCCTATAACTGAAAAGTTCATCTCTACTTGATTCCCAAGTAGACTATTCTCTATCTGTAAAGCCTAGCACTTACTCCTACAGTACTTACACCTTGATAAAGCACTCTTATTATAGATAGTACCCCACCAGCCTAAAAACCTCTTCCCGGAGTCCTTTGAAAGTTCTTTATCTACTACTTCTAGTATGTCGAGGGATCAGTTGCTAGTGTCCTCTCCAGCTCAACTGGTGAACCTGGGAATATTGAGGCAATGTTACAATTGCCTCATGTACACAGACAATCCTCTCCTTCTCCCACAAAACACAAATACATGCGAGAGATGCAACTATATGGCCAAACTGGAGGCTGAGCTCTCTCAACATAGGACTGGCAAGACCAGACAGGAGGAGAAGGTAACCACACACAATACATACCCAGTCACACATGGTACCATCACAACTTCAAATCATACACATACTCACACAAAGACATACTCGGAGGCTCTGATCAAAAATTTACCAAAACAGCAGAGGCCACCAAAGCAGACACCCAAACAACTACCACCTCACGACCCAACACATGCAACACATAGACCACACAGTCAGGGTGTCAAACAGTCACAGCCCTTAAGGCCAAACAAAATGCCAGACACACTTGTCATTGGTGATTCCATAGTCAGACACACTGACGCCGCCACCAGACTGAGTAAGGAGAAGGTCACAGTAAGCTGCCTGTCGGGTGCTAGAATCCGCCACATAACGCAAGCACTCAGGTCTCTCAACAGCAGGTACAAGCACGACTCAGTCATTGTCCACGCTGGTGTCAACGCCCTGAGACGCACCTCCTTGGACTACATGAAAAGGGACGTCGAGGAGCTCTCTGATTATGTAGCCTAGGCAGGTATGACCCTGACCTTGAGCAGTATCCTACCTTCACCTAGAATGATGCCACAATACAGTGATAAGATGATCAGCTTTAATAATTGGCTTAAATTCTGGTGTAATTCAAAGGGGATCCAATGTCTGTCTGCCTGGGATGACATGCTGGACAAGCCACGCTGCCGCAAGGGACGGCTTGCACCTGTCACCCTGGGCTTCCGGATATTGGCAAAGGCTCTTGCCACCCCATAGTGGCTTTTTTAGGCAAGGCTCAAATTCTAAACCTACCACCCTAGAACACCAAAAAGGAAAAAAACTAAGGGTAATGCTGCTCAATGCCAGAAGTCTCAATCTCAAGATGCACGCACTGAGGCCCTTCTCAATATGGAGAACATCGATGTCTGTGCTGTGACAGAAACCTGGTTCAAGGCTCCTGAGAGCACCCCAGCACTAACAGGTTTCACCTCATATCATGCGTTCCGCCCCAAAATCCGGACAACACCAAGAAAGGAGGACGGGTGTCCATATTCATAAAGGACACCCACACCTCAAGGTTGGTGGCAACGCACGATGCATCGGAGACCATCCAGGTGCAATTAACCATAGGCAAGACTGCTCTGCAATTTGTAGCATGTTACAGGCCACCCTCTCAAACTCAGGAACCTCACATGGCCTTCCTGAAAACATTGGAGGGGATAAATGTATCTCCAAACACCATAATACTAGGTGACTTCAACTACCCTAATATAGACTGGGAACACTACTCAAGCCCGAACACTCTAACCCAAAGATTCCTGGAGTTCATAAACTCAAATGCCATGGAACAACTAGTCACCATCCCCACAAGAGGTGAAAACATACTTGATCTCATCATCACAAACATGGGATCAAAATGTTCAACACCGGAAGTATACCCCTCACTGGTGAGATCAGATCATAAACTAATCTCGCTGGAGGTCCTCATCCCGCCCCACCTGAAACAAAAAGACCACAGTGAAAAACTTCTCAAAAGCCGATTTCACACTTCTAAAAACTAGTGTGGTCTCCTTTAAGGCCCCTGAGCCAGTGGTAAACATTACTCAAACCGCTGAATCACTTACAAATGCCTTCTACCAGCACCTACAGGACTGCATGGATCAGGCAATCCCAAACAAAACTAAGACTCTCTGTACCAAAGGCAAGCGTCCAGTCTGGTGGACCCCAGCCATAAACAAGCTCTACAACAAAAGGAGGAAGCTACTACAAGATAGAGCAAAATCCTTGAAAGGTAAGACACCTTTGATCATTATAAGTAAAAACTAAGAGCTCTCATAAAATCATCAAAGGCAAATTTTGAGAGAAAAATCGCCAAGGACTCTAAAGACAATCATAAGGCCTTCTTTAGCTATGTTAGAAACCTAGGAGGAAACTCCCAGATATGCTCAGAATTAGTTCAAAATGATGTGAAAATTACTGAACCTACACACATTGCTAACATACTGGCTGACAGGTTCAGTGCAAACTTCTCCCCAAAAGGAGAGATATCTATTCCAGAGGATTGTAGCCCCCAAACATCTCCAACGCCCAGGTGAGAACTGCCCTCACTAAGGCAAAAAACACAGTATCCATGGGACCGGATGGTGTCCCCGGCTGTGTGCTTCATGAACTCAACGAGGAATTAAACCCACAGTTAGGACAGCTGTTTAATCTTAGCCTCACCTCAGGATACGCACTCAAGGAGTGGCGACGGCGACTGTGGTCCCACTTCATAAGGGCGGTGCCTCCACAGACCCTGGAAATTACCACCCCATTAGCTTGACAAGCCTTATCTGCAAAGCCATGGAGAGGATCATAATGGAACTCATAAATAAAGACATAGGGAACTTGCAGACTTTGGATCCAACCCAGTTTGGCTTTGTCAAAGGCAGATCCTGCCTCTTAAACTTGGTTGACTTTTTCGAGACAGTCACCAAGGCCATTGATGAGGGAAAGGCAGTCCATACAGCCTACCTCGACCTGGCAAAGGCCTTCGACACAATACCCCACTCAGGTATCATCGAAAAACTCATCAGCTTGAATGTAAACCCATACATCACAAGATGGGTTGCAAACTGGCTAAGCGACAGAACCCACAGGGTCAGAGTTGCTGGAGCCATGTCAGACTCAAAGCCTGTCACAAGTGGTGTCCCACAGGGCTCAGTCCTGGGTCCACTCTTGTTCGGCATCTACTTTTCTGAAGTACAAGCAAACACAGGAGGGTTATGGCTGACAAAGTTTGCAGATGACTGCAAACTGGGCCATAGTCGAAAACACATCTGACACAGATATCCTCCAGAAGGGCCTCACAGAAACGGATAACTGGTGCCAGAGCCATGGCCTGAAGTTAAACGCCAAAAATGCATAGTCATACCCTTCGGGAAAAACAAGGTTACCCTAGCTACCATATAGGTGACAATCCACTGAGCACAGAAAAGTCATCAGGGATCTGGGGACCCAAGTTGACAGTAGTCTTCGCTTGACACTCATGTTGCTAAAGTAGTTAGGAAAACCTTCTATATTGCCCACCTGATCATGAAGGGATTCACATCTAGATCAAGGGAGGTCATCGTCCCCCTGTACTCATCACTCATTAGACCTATGATTGAGTACAATGCCCGCTCGAATGTATCTGACCAGACACCTGATGCAGCTTGAAAGGCCCCAAAAGTTCCTCACCAAAAGGATATAGGGTCTCAAAAATATGTCTTATGCTGCCCGACTGAAAGAACTCCAGCTTTATTCAGTCTCATACCGCTTGCTCAGAGGTGACCTGTGCCTGACATATAAGGCCATGTCAAACCCAGATTTGATGAATATGCTTCACCTCAAAAATCTAGATCCCTCAGAACCACAAGGGCGGAGACTTAAACCTTGACACGGTTATAAATAGAACGTGCTGGAGGGACAGATTCATCACCCAGAGACTCCCTATGCTGTGGAACAAAATCCCGGTACATGTGAGGCAGAGCACCTCGCTGGCCTTGTTCAAGAGGAATCTTGACCAATGGATGGGAGATCGCAGATATACCCCAGGGATTACTTCAGTGTCACTGCTTGACAGAGGCACAGAAAAATGATAGGCATAGTTTTTATTCAAACTAAAGGGGTGGCGAAAGCCACATAACTATGGGCTAGGCTTATAAATGCCCTTGGGCAGATAGCCTAGTATGAACCTATGAACCTATGAACCTATGAACAGGAGGGGTCCTAGGACTGAGCCCTGGGAACGTCACTTGTAACCGGTTTAGAGTCACACCTAGCTCCCGCAACTCTCACCATGTGGGTTCTGTCCATGAGCCAGTTGGCAACCCATCTTGTGACATAGGGGTTTATGTTCAGGCTGGTGAGCTTGTCTATAATACCAGAATGGGGAATGGTTTTGAAGGCCTTTGCGAGGTCTAGGTAGGCTGTGTGTACCACCTTTCCCTCTTCTATAGCCTTGGTAACTGTCTCAAAGAGGTCCACCAGGTTTAGGAGGCATGATCTGCCCTTAACAAAGCTGAACTGGGTAGGGTCCAGTGTTTGGAAGTTCCCAATGTCTCTGTTAAGTAGTTCCATGATGATGAGCTCCATAGCCTTGCAGACCAAGCTAGTCAGGCTTATAGGGTAATAGTTTCCAGGGTTTGTTGTGGCTCCACCTTTGTGGAGTGGAATAACCGTTGCTGTGTGCCACTCTATGGGTACATAGCCTGTGGAGAGGCTGAGTTTGAACAGTGTGTTTAGGTGAGGGGTTAGTTCATCTTTAATCTTGTGTAGGACGTAGCCTGGGATACCATCCAGTCCCATTGATGCTGTGTTTTTGGCTTTGGAGATGGCTGTTTTAACCTGAGTGTCTGTGATTTCAGGGACTCAACATTCTTGTGGTATGGTTATGCACCCTTTTGGGGGTGAGAGGGGGGTGAAGTTTGCGCTGAACCTGTCTGCCAGGATGTTGGCGATATCGGTTGGCTCAGTGTATTTTGTGCCATTCTGCACTAAATCTGACCAGATCTGAGCATTGCCACTTACTTAGATTCTTGACATAGCTAAAGAATGCCTTGTGGTTATCTTTGGAGTCCTTGGCAATTTTTCTTCCAAAGCTCGCCTTGGATGATTTTATGAGGGATCGTAGTTTCTTGCTTATACTGATCAGGGATGTCTTCCCTTCTTGGGATTTTACTCTTTTCTGTACTAGTTTCCTCCTTCTATTGTATAGTTTGTTTATGGCAAGAGTCCACCAGACTGGTTTCCTTTTCTTGGAGGAGTGAGTCTTGGTTTTGCTTGGGATGGCATGATCCATGCATTCTTGTAGGTGCCCATAGAATGCATTAGTAAAAGATTTTACATCTTGGACACATTATCCTTCAGCATGGGGGCTTTGAAACTTTCCACCTCGGTCTTAAGTAACGTGAAGTTTGCTTTTGAAAAGTTTTTCATGGTGGTTTTCTTGTCCAGGGGTGGGGATGGAATGTGGATATCCAAAGTGATTTGTTTATGGTCAGATCTAACCAGTGAGGGGTTGACCTCCGGTGTGGAACACCGGTCGCCCATGTTGGTGATGACCAGGTCCAATATGTTGTCACCTCTGGTGGGAGTGTTGACCAGTTGAACCAGTGCATTTGAGTTTATAAATTCTAGGAAATGTTGTACAAGGGAGTTAGTACTTGAATAGTTCTCCCAGTTAATGTTTGGGTAATTGAAATCACCCAATATCAGGGTGTTTGGTAGGACCTTTATGTTTCCCAGTGTTTCCAGAAATGTGGAATGGGGGTCCTGGGACATGGTGGGTGATCTGTAGCAAGCTAAAATTTGAATTTCAGTTTTGCTCGTTGTTAGTTGCATGTCACGTGGATGATCTCTGAAACATTGTGCTGTGCCACTAACCTGGAGGTGTGGGTATCCTTGATGAATATGGATACGCCCCCGCCTTTTGTATTTCGGTTTGGGTAGTTTGTGGCCGAAATGTATGGCATGAGTTGTAGCCTGGTAGTGCTGGGGTGCTCTCTGGAGCCTTAAACCAGGTTTCTGTTACTGCACATATATCGATTTTCTCCATACTGAGGAGTGCCTCGAGTGCGTGCATTTTGAGGTTCAAACTTCCGGCATTGAGTAGCATTACCCTCAGTATTTTGTTACTTGTGCTATTTACGGCACTGTATTTGTCTTTTGAGCCTTGTCTAAAAAAGGCACTATGGGGGTGGCAAGAGCCTTGGCCAGTATTCGAAAGCCTAAGGGTGACAGGTGAAAGCCATCTCTAGTGAAGCAGCGTGGCTTGTCGAGCATGTCATCTCAGGTTAACAGGCACTGGATCCCCTCTGAATGACATCAGAAACTTAGCCAATTGTTGAAATTGAGAATTGTTTCTTTATATCGTGGTATCATTCTTGGTGAGAGCAGGATGCTACTCAGGGTCAGGGTCATACTAGCCTGGGCTAAGTGATCAGAGAGCTCTTCCATGTCTCTCTTCATGTAGTTCAGAGAGGTATGGCTCAGGTCATTCACATCAACATGGACAATGACAGAATCATATTTGTACTTGTTCTGGAGTGACCTGAGTGCTTGTGCTATGTGGCGGATCCTGGCGCCTGACAGGCAGCTAACAGTAACCTTCTCCTTATTCAGCCTAGTGAGTGGGACATCAGTGTGCCTGACTATAGAGTCACCTATTACTAGTATGTTGGGTATGTTATTTTGCCTTAAGGGCCGTGATTGCATGGCACACTGGTTTTGTGAAGTATGTGTTTCATGGTTTGTGTTGGGGGGTGGAGGTTGCTTGGATGTTTGCTTTGGAGGTCTCTGTTGGTTTTGCAGATTTTTATTTAGAGCCTCCGAGTATGTTTTCATGTATTTATGTGTGTTTTTTCCAGTGTTGCTTTAATGGGTTTATGTGAGACTGGTGGTGTGATGCAAGTATTTCCCTTCTCTTCTTGACTGTCTGATCCAGTCCTGGGTTGAGAGAGCTTAGCTTCCAGTTTGGCTGTATAATTGCATCTCTCGCATGTATTAGTGTTTGGTAGTAGGAGGAGGGGGTTGTCTGTGTACATGAGGCAGTTGTAACATTGCCTCAAAATGCCCTCATGGGTGCACTATTCATGGCTTCCTTAGAGATAGATTCAGCTGTGTCTGCAGGCTCCCTATTTGTGTACAAATAGTTGCACCACTCAACACTTGCACCACAACTCCAGCCGCACACAGACCTACTAAAACAGCACTGGCAAAAAATACACATAAATACACAAAATCATACTCGGAGGCTCTAAATAAAAACCTGCAAAAGCATCAGAGACCTCCAAAGCAGACACCCAAACAACCTGCACACATAAAACACAAAATAAGTGTGCTGCACAATCACAGCCCTTAAGGTGAAATAACATACCTAACACACTAGTAATAGGTGACTCTATAGTCAGGCACACTGATGTCCCACTCACTAGGCTGCACAAGCAGAAGGTTACTGTTAGCTGCCTGTCAGGAGCCAGAATCCGCCACATAGCACAAGCACTCAGGTCACTCCAGAACAAGTACAAATATGACTCTGTCATTGTTCATGTTGGTGTCAATGACCTGAGACGTACCTCCATGGACTACATGAAAAGAGACATGGAAGAGCTCTCTGATCATGTAGCCCAGGCTAGTATGACCCTGACCTTGAGTAGCATCCTGCCCTCACCGAGAATGATACCTCAGTATAAAGAAAAAATTATCAATTTCAACAACTGGCTAAGCTTCTGGTATCATTCAAAGGGGATCCAGTGTCTGTCAACCCAGGACGACATGCTCGACAAGCCATGTTGCTTTGCAAGAGACAGCTTGCACCTGTCACCCCTAGGCTTTCGAATACTGGTCAAGGCTCCTGCTGCCCCCATAGTGCCCCTTTTAGGCAAGGCTCAAAAGTCAAACCCACCTCTGTAAACAGCACAATTGACAAAAAACTGAGGGTTATGCTACTCAACGCCAGGAGTTTAAATCTCAAAATACACATGCTCAGTATGGAGAACATTGACATCTGTGCAGTAACTGAAACCTGGTTAAAGGCTCCAGAGAGCAGCACTTCCAGGCTACAACTCATACCATACATTTCGGCCACAGAACATGGATAGAAACACAAAACTAGGGGGTGTATCCATATTCATCAAGGATACCTACACCTCCAGGTTAGTGGTGCAGCATGATACCTCTGAGATCATCCATGTGCTACTAACATCGGGCAAATCTGCATTGCAAATTGTGGCCTGCTACAGATCACCCTCCATTACCCAGGACCACCACTCCACCTTTCTGGAGACATTGGAAAACATGGAGGTCCTACCAAACACCCTGATATTGGGCGATTTCAATTACCCTACCATTCACTGGGAAAACTATTCGAGTACAAATTCCCAGGCCCAGCGCTTCCTAGAATTTATCAACTCAAATGCCCTGGATCAGCTGGTAAACTCCCCTACCAGAGGTGAAAACATATTAGACCTGGTCATCACCAACATGGGCGACAGGTGTTCTACACTGGAGGTCAACCCGTCACTGGTTAGATCAGATCATAAACTAATCACTCTGGATGTCCACACCCCACCACCACCTACAACTAAGGAAACCACAGTAAAAAACTTTTCTAAAGCAAACTTTACCTTACTTAAGACAGAGGTGGTAAGTTTCATAGCCACCATGCTAAAGGATAATGCTGCCCAAGATGCAAAACCTTTACAAATGCACTCTATGAGCACCTACAAGGAAGCATGGATCATGCCATCCCTAGCAAAACCAAGACTCACTCCTCTAAGAGAAGGAAACCAGTTTGGTGGCCCCCTGCAATAAACAGGCTATACAATAGAAGGAGGAAACTAGTTCAGAAAAAAAGCAAATCCCAAGAAGGAAAGACATCCCTGATCAGTATCAGTAAGAAACTGAGGTCCCTCATGAAATCATCCAAGGCTAACTTCGAAAGAAAAATAGCCAAGGATTCAAAAGATAACCGCAAAGCCTTCTTTAGCTATGTTAAGAATCTAAGTGGCAACTCACAGATATGCCCTGAACTAGTGCAAAATAGCACAAAATATACTGAACCTACTGATATTGGCAACATTCTGGCAGATAGATTCAGTGCTGACTTCACCCCCCCTCCTCACCTCCAAAAGGGCCCACAACAATACCGGAAAAGTGCAGTGTCCCAAAAATCACAGACGCACAGGTGAAAACAGCCCTTTCAAAAGCCAAAAACACAGCATCAATGGGACCAGATGGTGACCCAGGCTGTGTCTTGCATGAACTACAGAACAAACTAACCTCCCACCTAAACACGCTGTTCAACTTCAGCCTCTCCACAGGCTACATGCCCATAGAATGGCGCACAGCAATGGTTATTCCTCTCCACAAAGGATAGGCCACAACTGACCCTGGAAACTATCACCCCATAAGCCTGACTAGCCTGGTCTGCAAGGCTATGGAGCGCATCATCATGGAATTCATTAACAAAGACATTGGGAACCTCCAAACACTTGACCAGACCCAGTTCAGCTTTGTTAAGGGCAGATCATGCCTACTAAACCTGGTTGACTTCTTCGAGACAGTCACCAAGGCCGTAGATGAGGGAAAGGTGGTTAACACAGCCTACCTTGACCTTGCCAAGGCTTTCGACACCATTCCCCACTGGGGTATTACAGAAAAACTCACCAACCTGAACAAAAACCTCTATGTCACGAGATGGGTTGCAAACTGGCTTACAGACAGAACTCACATGCTAAGAATGGTGTGCTCCAGGTCCGACTCTAAACCAGTCACAAGTGGTGTCCCACAAGGCTCGGTCCTGGGACCCCTACTGTTCAGCATATACTTCTCAGAGGTACAGGCAAATACAGGAGGACTATGGCTAACCAAGTTCGCCAATGACTGCAAACTGGGAGCCATAACTGACTCTCCAGCTGACACAGACATCTTCCAAAAGGGCCTTACTGAGATGGGCACCTGGTGTCAAAGTCATGGCCTCAAGCTAAATGCTAAAAAATGCATAGTCATTCCATTTGGGAAAATCAAAATACCCACGAATTACCACATAGGTGACAGCCCCCTTAATACAGAAGAGGTAATAAGAGATCTGGGGACCCAGGTAGATAGTAATCTCTCTTTTGGCAATCATATTGCCAAAGTAGTTAGAAAATCCTTCTATGTGGCCCATCTAATTACTAAAGGGTTCACATCTAGAAATAAAGAGGTTATAGTGCCCCTCTACTCTTCACTCATTAGACCCATCATAGAGTACAATGCCCCATTTGGGATGTACCTCACAAGACACTTCCAACAGCTGGAAAGACCACAAAAGTACCTCACCAAGAGGATTACTGGTCTCAAACATATGTCCTATGCAATCCGACTGAAAAAACTCTGGCCATACTCAGTGGCCTATCGCTTACTTACAGGTGATCTCTGCCTGACTTACAAAGCCATGTCCAACTCAGAATTGATGGACATGCTCCACCTAAAGAAATCCAAGTCACTGCGAGCCACACGCTCTAGTGAGCTAAACCTCGCCACAACAATAAATAGAACATGCTGAAGGGATAGATTCCTGTCACAGAGACTCTCCATGCTTTGGAACAAAATTCCAAATTACATCAGGCAGAGCCCCTCACTAACACTCTTCAAGAGAAACCTTGATGAGTGGATGGGTAACAGAAAATACACCCCTGGGATCACTTCATTGACTCTGCTTGACAGAGGATCAGTTAATTAATCAATGGGGCGGCGAAAGCCGACACACTCTGGCTAGGCTTATAAATGCCCTCGGGCAGATAGCCTAGTACCTACCTATGAACCTATGGTTCATAGGTTCATAGGTTCATAGGTTTATACTAGGCTATCTGCCCGAGGGCATTTACAAGCCTAGCCCATAGTTTTGTGGCTTACGCCACCCCTTTAGTATGGGGAACTATACCCATTGTTTTGCTGTGCCTCTGTCGAGCAGTGACACTGAGGTAATCCCTGGGGTATATCTGCGATCTCCCATCCATTGGTCAAGATTTCTCTTGAACAAGGCCAGCGAGGTGCTCTACCTCACATATACCGGGATTTTGTTCCACAGCATAGGGAGTCTTTGGGTGATGAATCTATCCCTCCAGCACATCCTATTAATAGCTGTGTCAAGGTTTAAGTCTCCCACCCTTGTGGCTCTGACGGATCTAGATTTACTGAGGTGAAGCATATTCATCAAATCTGGGTTTGACATGGCCTTGTATGTCAGGCACAGGTCACCTCTGAGCAAGCGGTAAGCGACTGAATAGAGCTGAAGTTCTTTCAGTCGGGCAGCATAGGACAGATTTTTGAGACCCTTTATCCTTTTGGTGAGGAACTTTTGTGGCCTCTCCAGCTGCTGCAAGTGTTGGGTCAGATACATTCCGAATGGGGCATTGTACTCAATCATTGGTCTGATGAGTGATGAGTACAGGGAAACTATGACCTCCCTTGATCTAGATGTGAATCCCTTCATGATAAGGTTGGCAATGTAGAAGGTCTTCCTAACTACTTTAGCTACATGGGTGTCGAATGACAGGCTACTGTCAACCTGGGTCCCCAGGTCCCTAATAACTTCTTCTGTGCTCAGTGTATTGCCACCTATATGGTAGCTAGGGGTAACCTTGTTTTTCCCGAAGGGTATGACTATGCATTTTTTGGCATTTAACTTTAGGCCATGGCTCTGGCACCAGTTATCCGTTCTGTGAGACCTTTCTGAAGGATATCTGTGTCAGATGTGTTTTCGACTACGGCCCAGTTTGCAGTCATCTGCAAACTTTGTCAGCCATAACCCTCCTGTGTTTGCTTGTACTTCAGAGAAGTAGATGCCAAACAAGAGTGGGCCCAGGACTGAGCCCTGTGGGACACCACTTGTGACAGGCTTAGAGTCTGACATGGCGCCAGCAACTCTGACCCTGTGGGTTCTGTCACTCAGCCAGTTTGCAACCCATCTTGTGATGTATGGGTTAACATTTAAGCTGATGAGTTTTTCAATGATACCCGAGTGGGGTATTGTATCGAAAGCTTTCGCCAGATCGAGGTATGCTGTATGGACTGCCTTTCCCTCATCAATGGCTTTGGTGACTGTTTCGAAAAAGTCAACCAAGTTTAAAAGGCATGATCTGCCTTTGACAAAGCCAAACTGGGTTGGATCCAAAGTCTGCAAATTCCCTATGTCTTTGTTTATGAGATCCATTATGATCCTCTCCATGGCTTTGCAGATAAGGCTTGTCAAGCTAATGGGCTGGTAATTTCCAGGGTCGGTGGAGGCACTGCCTTTATGAAGTGGGACCACTGTCGCAGTGCGCCACTCCCTGGGTACGTATCCAGAGGTGAGACTATGATTAAACAGCTGTCCTAGCTGTGGGTTTAATTCCTCGTTGAGTTCGTGGAGCACACAGCCGGGGACACCATCAGGTCCCATGGATGCTGTGTTTTTTGCTTTGGAGAGCAGTTCTCACTTGGGCGTTAGAGATGTTTGGGGGCTACAATCGTTTGGTATAGATATCTCTCCTTTTGGGGGGGAGGGGGGGAGAAGTTTGCACTGAACCTGTCAGCCAGTATGTTGGCAATGTCTGTAGGATCAGTAATCTTCACATCATTTTGAACTAGTTCTGAGCATATCTGGGAGTTTCCTCCCAGGTTTCTAACATAGCTGAAGAAGGCCTTATGATTGTCTTTTGAGTCTTTAGCTATTTTTCTCTCAAAGTTTGCTTTGGATGATTTTATGAGAGCTCTTAGTTTTTTACTTGGTGTCCTCAGGAGTTGATTCAGCTGTGAGTGCAGGCTCCCTATAACTTTACACATAGTTGCACCACTCATGGCTTCCTCAGAAGATCGATTCAGCTGTGTCTGCATGCTCCCTATAACTTTAGACATGGTTGCAGCACTCATGAAATCCTCAGGAGATAGATTAAGCTGCACGTTATTACCCTCTGTCCTCAAAGGCAATTGAGCTCCTGTCACCATCTCAAATCTCCCATCCCAGAAGTATTATGTTGATAATTGAACCAATTCACCATTATGGCAGGCAAGTAGATACCCTGCCCTGTGTCTGGTTGGGGGAGGAGGCAATAATTCAACTAGTTTCTGATCTAAAACCTAGCTGACACAGACAAATGGTAGCTTGCACAAAAGGCCTTCATATCATTAGACAGTATTCTAGCAGCTTTCTAAAGGGTAAGGTAGTAGAGTGTACGTATTTGCTTGACTTCCGGAGTGCAGAGCCATGTAGAGGTGCCTAGTGATGCTTTGATTTTATTTTATCTCACTTTAATTATTCATTTATTTATTGTATAAGTGGAATAATGCAAGTTGGATTATATTCTGCTATAATCCAGATGATTGCAAAACAATTACAAATAAAATATGTGTAAATAATTATTTAGGATGCAGTATACGACAGACTATCTCATGGTGCTGCAACAGTCCATGTGTTTTATGTTACACAAGT